>NC_135649.1:36363636-36666666 GCF_053574225.1 Canis aureus | reverse complement strand
TTTCCGTTAATCTATCTTCATGGTCTTTTAATTGTTTGTGTCTTTTTTCCTCAGTTTCCCTCTTTGCTATCAACTTGTCTTCTATGTCACTCACTCGTTCTTCCACCTCGTTAACCCTCGTCGTTAGGACTTCTAGTTTGGATTGCATCTCATTCAATTGATTTTTAATTTCTGCCTGATTAGCTCTAAATTCTGCAGTCATGAAGTCTCTTGAGTCCTTTATGCTTTTTTCTAGAGCCACCAGTAGCTGTATAATAGTGCTTCTGAATTGGCTTTCTGACATTGAATTGTAATCCAGATTTTGTAACTCTGTGGGAGAGAGGACTGTTTCTGATTCTTTCTTTTGAGGTGAGGTTTTCCTTCTAGTCATTTTGCTCAGTGCAGAGTGGCCAAAAGCAAATTGTATTGGGAAAAAGAGAAAAAGAGAGGAGAGAAAGAAGGAAAAAAAAGAGAAAGAGAAAAAAAAAGGGAAGAAAAAGAAAAAAAAACGAAAAAAAAAAGAAGAAAAAGAGAAAGAAAAAGAAAGGAGAAAAAAAGGGGGTGGGGGAAGGAAACAAATCAAAAAGCAAAACAAAACAAAAACAACAACAACAACAACAAAAAAAAAAAAAAAAAAAAGAACCACAGGGGAGTATCTTCTGATTCTGTGTTCTTTAAGTCCCTTGGCTTCTCCTGGAAGTTGTCAGTGTAGCTGATCTTCTGGGGGAGGGGCCTGTTGTGCTGATTTTCAGGTGTTAGCAGTTGGGGGAGCTGCTGTGCCCCTGCCTGGTGCAGGGCTCAGTGGGGGTTGTTTACCCCGTGAGGCCGCAGGAGGAACAGCCCCAGTGGCGGGGCAGCTCTGGAAACCTGGATTCAGCTCCGGCAGGAACTCCGTCTGCAGGGCCTGGAGGCTCCGGGCGGGGCCGCTGATCTGCTCAGCTGGGGCAGGAGCGTCCTCGCTGTCCTGGGCCCTCCCGGCCTCTGCCTGTCCCGGGGGAGGCGGGATCCTGGGCTGTGTCCCGGCGCCCTGTGCTCCGGAGCCTGCGCTGGTGGATTCGCGCTCCCGGGCCGCGCAACCCCCTCCGCGGAGCCGCCGCCCGAGCCCCTCCGAGCTGCTCCTGGAACCGCGCAGCCCCCTCCGCACGGAGCCTCTTCCTCTGCCCGAGCCCCTCCGAGCTGCTCCCGGGGCCCCGCAGCCCCCTCCGCGGAGCCGCCGCCCGAGCCCCTCCGAGCTGCTCCGGGTCCCGCCGTGCGCGCTGCAGCCCTTAGGGAGCTCGGCGCACTCTCCTGGGCGCGCAGTTGCTCTGTTCCTGTCCCGGGGAACCCGAGGGCATCCCCGCCCTCCTGGGTCCTGCTCCAACTCCCCGCGAGCCCCTTTCCGCCCGGGAAGGTCGGTGCAGCTCCTGCTCCTCCGGGACGGGGCTCTCCTGTCCTGGGGACACTCGCCCGGGCCTCAGCCCGGCTCCTCGCGGGGCCCCTCCCCCTTGGAGGCCTTTGTTCCTTTATTTCTCTTTTCCCGTCTTCCTACCTTGATAGATGCGCGAACTCTTCTCACTGTTGCATTCCAGCTGGTCTCTCTTTAAATCTCAGGCCGAATTAATAGATTTTCAGGATAATTTGAAGGTTTTCTAGGTAGTTTGGTGGAGACAGGTGATTTGGAGACCCTACTCTTCCGCCATCTTGCTCCTCCCCCCTAAGACATTTTTTTAAAGATTTTATTTATTTATTCACGAGAGACACTGAGAGAGAGGGAGAGAGAGAGAGAGAGAGACGCAGAGACACAGGCAGAGGGAGAAGCAGGCTCCATGCAGGGAGCCTGATGTGGGACTTGATCCCAGGTCTCCAGGATCAGGCCCTGGGCTGAAGGCAGCACTAAACTGCTGAGCTTCTAAGACATTTTTGACCAACATTTATCTATCGTGATATGCTGAGAAAGACTACTGGATGTGATTAGAAAGTGAGATGTATATAAAACAAACCATTACATGAAAATAGCTGAAGTCATGAGGGTTATGTAATTCAGAAAGTACTGTTGGTTTCTCTTGTCCGTAGCCTTATTCATATTTTACATTCATATGTAGCTCTGTCGTTTTCTAAATGAAAGGTTCATGTTTTGAAAGCCAATTCTGGCACTAGCGTTTCCTAAATCTTGTTTTGATGTATGGAAGCATAAGAAGAGGAAGCAGAAATTAGGAGTTGTAACACCTCTATAAAAAACTGGTATCAAGCCAAGTTTCTCAAAAGTTCTCCTACGAACTTTTTGTGCTTATGTGTGAAATGAATTATTGGTATGGAAGGCGAAAGATATTCAGCAGCAGTCACTCTGGTATCCAGACTGGAAAACATGGCTGTTTGGGCAGCCCCCTACCTTTTTCCCTCATGTATTCTGCCTTCCTTGCAAAGCATGCCACATCGTGAAAACCCAGGGGATATAAATCTGTTGTGAAGGCAGGAAAACTCCCACTGGCTGGGTGGATGTTTGCTTGCAGATAGAAAATTGATTGAGAAAAAATCTCCTTTACCGAGCGACTTTGCATCAAGGAGACTAGGTGATGCAGAACAAAAATATTGTATATTCATTGCCTGTGTTGGTACAAATGAAAGTGTCAAACTTATCTTTTGGCAATGTAAATTGACTCTACAGGCAAATAAACTGCAATAATATCAACAGGCCTCACATAAACTGAAGAAAATTGCCTTCCTAGAGTCATATATGCCAAGCCTGATTCAGAACATGGCACATTGCCTGGGCATTGTTTGTGCCTAGGTGTCCTCCACTCATAAAGGTTAGCTGCAGGTACACTTACAGCTATTCATCAGTATGGGACAGAGACAGGTAATGATGTAACAGGAAGCATGATTTATGGAGTAAGTCAAATAACTTAATTTTAGTGGGAAGCTAAGAAAAGAGGGCACTCTGAATTAATGTCTGATTAAGAGACAATTGCATAAAATTTGTTTTATGGAGGCCTTATAACTATAAAGCTTTCTGAAATATGCTGGTTGACATTCCCACCTAGGAGGCATATGGTGAAGGGTCTTGCAGGGCTTTCTGATTTCTGTCAGTGAGTCAATAATTTTGCCAATCACCCCTTTTATATAGATGCCCATCTAGGAACATGATACATATTGATTCACTTAAGACTTTATATGAGGTAGGACTTCCAATAAACCACCTTTTACAGTTGAGGACACTCTGGTAGGGAGAGTTAGAACTAGGGTACTTTATGGGCCCCTGGGTGGCTCGGTTGGTTAAGTGGCTGCCTTCAGCTCAGGTCATGAACTCAGGTCCTGTGTTAGGCTCTCTGCTCAATGGGAGCCTCCACTTCTCCCTCTCCTTCTGCCTCTCACCCTGCTCATGCGTGCTTGCTCTCTTTCTCTCTCTCAACTAAATAAATAAATTACTTTTTAAAAAAGAACTAGGTTACTTTAAACATAGAGCTTACATTCTTAACCACTTTGTCATGCTGCCCCAAAAGCACAGTATTGCTTAGATGCTGAATATTGCATGTTTTTGTTTATTTCTTCCTTGGTTTTCAGAACCAGTTCTCAAGTCATAATCAATCCCATATCACCCTTTAAATTGCCATTGCTTGGGGCACCTGGGTGGCTCAGTGGATTAAGCATCTGCCTTTGGTCAGGTCATGATCCTGGGGTCCTGGGATTGAGCCCCACATCAGGTTCTCTGCTCAGCCGGGATCCTGCTTCTCCCTCTGCCCGTCTCCCCAGCTCATGCTCTCTCTCTCTCAAATAAATAAATAAATAAAATTTAAATAAATAATTTCCATTGCTGTTTACTAACCAATTCTTGGACATTTTCATATGTTTCCAGAACAAATACAGAGTATTCTAATTGACTGGCCCATCTGTCTTCACTCTTCACCTGTGGTTCATTGTATACAGTGGTACCAGATTAATCTTTTTGTAGCACAATCTGATTGATGTGTCTATACCTCCGTTCCTTGCTCTAATATAAGAATCTTTTGGTCTAGCCAAACCCATATCCTAATTCTATCCTTGCATCTTGGTCAATTAGCGCATCTGTACTAATTTACTCCATTGAAATTCCTTCCTCTTCCCTACCTACCTACTGGAAACTAATATCCATATTTCAGTTCAAATTTTAAGGCTTCCTCAATCTCCATAAAGAACATCAACCTAAAGCAACTATCTCATTACCTACAACAAACGTTTGGTAACCATTCAAAGTAAGATCTAGTCTCTACTTTCACTTTGTAGGTAAAAGCTGAACTTGGAATTCATGACAGAGTTCTATGGTTGTAGAAGGTTTACATAATATTTAATTGAATATTACTTGGCCCCAAAATATTCTGTAAAATTTTTCCTTTTAATTAAATTCATTTATCTGGAAAAGAACAGAAAATTCAGATTAATTGACAATTAAATTATTTTGAGTCTTGTTAAAAGAAGAATTATTCTTTTACCCATCCAGAGCTTGATTCTCTACTGCATAAAAATTACTGAGTACTAGGAATCTGTTTTGTGTTTCACAGTATCCTGTGAAATTTAAAAACTTTAAATTACTAGCAGTAAATTCTCTATGTGCTATGAAAAATACCCATTACCTAAGAAGAATAGAACCTGGAAATATGAACACTTCCATATTTGAGAACGACCATAATCATGGGTATTTCAAAGTGTATGTTTTGAAGAGGGATGGGGAATTGAAGGATAAGAGATGGAGTAAATATATATATATATATATATATATATATATATATATATATATTATATACATATATAATCAACATTCATTTTCAACCTGTGCACATAGAAGGATTATTTGGCTTGCATATGTAGTCATAATTTATCAATCTTCATCTAATTATAAGCAAAGTATCCACAAATTTATAAGGCTGGCTTGTGTTTGACAATATAGAAATCAGGGCAGTATTTATGGTCTTAAGAATTTACCAGAAAATGTTTTGATCCTGGGAATAAGTAAGGTAACCTGATAAACATATGGGTGAGAGATCAGTACAATGAAACCCCATTTTCAGTGAAAAGTTGAAGTGTAATTGCAAAAGCTTTCTTTTAGGAGAAACTTTAACTTACAATAAACATGCAGTTAATAAACCTGAATTATATTATATAAAAGGTTATCATGGAAACCTTGACAGAATGAAATGTCACAAAAAGCACTACCATTATCTAATGTGGTCTTCATACCTGGTGACAAAAGAAATAATGATTAAAATTATAATCTCAAAATCATCTGTCATTCCCACAGGTTAGCAATTTTCCCATGTAGTAGAAAATGCCTGTAATAAGCAGATATGTCACATGTCAATTAAGGAAAAATAAAGATAAAAGTCTTCCGATAATACGCTGGAAAAAAATAACATGTTTTGATATTTTAGCATTACCAAAGTTCACGTTTCATTTCAGAACTGCCAGGAAAATAATAAAAAGTGCTGTGTGAAAAACATGGTCTTTAAATTCAATTTCCCACTGATGTGTTAATGAACTTGAAAAAAATCAAAGTATAATATGAAAAGGACAAGGCAAGTTACAAATAGGGCAAGACGTTTTTAATAGCATACTTCAATAAAAGTAGACATTACTCTTAATATTTTCATTATTGAAATTTTTATAAAGACATTTTCAATTAACAGTATATCTGTTTTTTCTGTCCACTATATTCTTAGAACTTAAAAAAATTTACTCAGAGCCTAAATAGAGCTAACAGTAATTGATAAGAAGAGACTTTTCCTGGATGAATAGAAATCTCATGCAGGTATTCCTTCCTTTGTGTAATAAATATGCAACTAAAAGCATAGAAGTTTTTATTTTTATTATTTCCCACTTCAAAAAAAGCAAGAGAGGAGCACCTGGCTGGCTCAGTTGGTGGAGCATGTGACTCCTGATCTCGGGGTTGTGAGTTTGAGCCTCACGTTGGGTGTAGAGATTACTTAAAAAAATAAATAAATGGAATTTAAATAAAAACTTGGAAGAAAAAAGATAAATAAATAAACATTTTAAAGCAAGAGGAAGTACATACATTGTAAATTGTTTGCTAAGGCAAATAATCACATTGGGATCCTTTTTTTTCTTGTCAGTTCAGATTTTCATATAAAACAATATCCCTTAACAAATTAAAGGTATTTTGTTGGGCAGCCCGGGTGGCTCAGCGGTTTAGCGCCACTGTCAGCTCAGGGCATGATCCTGGAGACTGGGGATGGAGTCCCACATCAGGCTCTCTGCATGGAGACTGCTTCTCCCTCTGCCTGTGTCTGTGTCTCTCATGAATAAATAAATAAAATCTTAAAAAAAAAAAAGCGTTTTGTGGAGAGAAATTTGCCAGAAATTTTATCATCAAAATTCAAAAAATATGGGAAATACAGAGATTCATAGAATATTTTCTGGGAAGGATGAAAACATAGGCATTGTACTTTTTAATTTAATTATTGAATCAGCAACATGTTTCTACTTAATTTCACTGCCTCAACTGGTGGTTGCCAGAGAGAAGGTGGGGAGAGGTTATGATGAGATAGGTGAAGGGGATTAAGAGGTACAAACTTATAAAATAAATAAGCCATGGGTAAAGGTGCACCTGGGTGGCTCAGTGGTTGAGTGTCTGCCTTTGGCTCAGGTCGTGATGCTGGGGTCCTGGGATCGAGTCTCACATCAGGCTCCCCACAGGGAGCCTATCTCCTCTCTGCCTATGTCTCTGCCTCTCTCTTTCTGTGTCCCTCATGAATAAATAAAATCTTTAGAAAATAAGCCATGGAGATAAGAAGTCTAGCATAAGAGCTCTGCCACCATGATCACCACTGCTGTATGCACAGCAACCATGCTGCTCCATTGTCTACTTCCCTGTTCACAGCTGCGTGCATGCTGCTGGCTGGTCAGGGCCAGAGCTGGAAGGAGAAGGTGGTGACCATGGAGACCTGGCTGCAGGGCTCACTCAAGGCCTCCTGTCTGTATAGGTAACTGCCCACGTTCCAGGATGGAGACCTTACCCTGTACCAGTCCAATGCCATCCTGTGACACTCGGGCCACTCACTTGGTCTGTCGGGGAAAGACCAGTGGGAGGTGGCCCTGGTGGACATGGTGAATGCTGTCATGGATGATATCCACTGCAAGTACCTCATCCTCATCTACACCAACGAGGAGTCAGACAATTAGGAGTATTTGAAGGCACTCCTGGGCACCTGAAGCCTTTTGAGACTACTGTCACGGAACCAAGGGGAAGCCTTCATTGTGGGCAACAGGATCTCTTTCACACACTTCAACCTGCCAGACTTGTTGCTGACTCACCAAGTCCTGGTCCTCAGCTGCCTGGACTCCTTCCCCCTGCTCTGGCCTACCTCAATGCCTCAGGGCCCAGCCCAAACTCAAAGCCTTCCTGACCTCCTCCAAGCACATGAACCTTCTCATCCATGGCAATGGAAACTAATGAGGGGTGTGGGACCCTCAGCAGAAAGCAGGGGTTGCCTGCCTTCCTTTCCCCAGGACCAATAAAACTTCCAAGCGAGAAGGAAAAAAAAAAGTATAGCATAGGAAATATAGTCAATGATATTGTAATAATGTATTGTCACAGATGGCAACTACACTTACGGTGAGCATATTTCATAATGTACATAATTCTCGAATCACTATGGTTGTACACCTAAAACTACTATAGTATTGTATGTCAACTATATTTCAATAAAAAAATCATCTCTAAAAAAAGAATTAAACTGCCTCATGACAATTTGTTTCAACCTAGGAAGCTACTTTTCACTCTATTTTTTAAATATTTTATATATTTATTCATGAGAGACATGCAGAGAGAGAGGCAGAGACACAGGCAGAGGGAGAAGCAGGCTCCACGCAGGGAGCCCGATATGGAACTCGATCCCGGGACCGCGGGATCATGCCCTGAGCCAAAGCCAGACGCCCAACCGCTGAGCCACCCAGGTGTCCCCACTCTATTTTTAATTAGAAAGCAAACTTCTCCTCGTAATACTTCTTTATACGGTAGCCATTTGCTTACTGTTATTGGACATTTAAATTCTTTTTTGCTTAAGCTTCTTATTTACTCCTTTACAGGTTGTTGATACCATAATGGGAAAGTTTTTACTAGGTGCTAACTCAGCAGGAATACTTCAAAAACCGTTCTAAAATATCTTGAACATGGGTAAAGTGGGGAGGGAGGGTTTATCAAAAAAGCGTATGGAGTTTTAAAGTGAGCTTATAAAACAGATTAAAACAGTCAGAACTTGCAACAGTGGAAATTAATTAGTTTCAGATTTAAGGAAAAAATTTGTAAGAAAGTGTGAAAGGACTCAAATAGGAACTTAGTAAGAGTGACCTACATTTCCATACATAAATCAAGTTGTATTCAAATATTTATTTTGAAAATTTCATACAATTACCAACTATTAATCTAAAATTAGGTTTTATTACATATATAAAGTATCCGGATCATGAGTTGCAAAGTCGTACCACAAGATAGTCAGATCACATCTGCAGTATCATATGCAATTTTTTTGCATCATATTTTAAAAACAAG
The DNA here is from genome assembly GCF_053574225.1 of Canis aureus. Taxonomy (NCBI): domain Eukaryota; kingdom Metazoa; phylum Chordata; class Mammalia; order Carnivora; family Canidae; genus Canis; species Canis aureus. The sequence continues at coordinate 36,658,169 of NC_135649.1, read as the reverse complement.
AATTTCCAGAAGCAGGCAACCAAGATTGTGAGTAGACTGAAATTCTACAATGTTTAGTGTGAGGAAAAGAAACTTAGGGGACACTTGATGCCCATTTTCAAATAACTTTACTACAATATAAGAGAAGGAATATGCTTATTCTGTGAAGCTCCAGAGGCTAGTATTAAGTGAAATGACAACTCAGTGTGAGCAAACATCTTATGAAAGTCAAAACAAATGGGCTGCCTCCTGAGGTAGCCAGCAAGTCACCACTGACCACAATCTAGCACAGACTATAAAGACAATTCATCAGAGATGCAACACTCCAGTGAGATTAATGATGTGGTTTTTGTTTTAAATAGGAAAATTCATCAGACTACCTATAGGATTGCTACAGAAGGGACCAAATTACCCTATATGGTTAATTGACCTATCAAAATTTCAAATTCCCTTCCTACTATCAGAGTAACAAGTCCATTTTATGAAAATAAGCATAAGTAATTTGCAAAATGACTCCATGAATCACTCCCCCCCCCAATTTTATTATAATTCTTATTTGGTAAAATCTGACTTTTTTCAGATTAATTTTTCTTAGGCCATAGGCCACTGGTTCATGAAACTATATAATTTAGTTATATTAGCTTTATATTAAGAAAAAATTTTTAAAGAAAGTTATAATGGTTGAGATTATACAATGGGAAAAAGACAGTCTCTTCAATAGTGTTGGGAAACTGGACAGCCACATGCAAAAGAATGAAACTGGACTCCTACCTGATACTACTGACAAACATCAATTCAAAATGTATTAAAGACTAGAATGTAAGACCTGGAACCATAAAACTCTTAGAAGAAATCATAGGGGTAAGCTCCTTCACATTGGTCTTATTTTTTGTTTGTTTGTTTTTTTGAGATTATATTTATTTATTCCTGAGAGACACAGAGAGAGAAGCAGAGACACAGGCAGAAGGAGAAGCAGGCTCTCTGTGGGGAACCCGATGTGGGACTTGATCCTAGGACTCCAAGATCATGCCCTGAGCTAAAGTCAGATGCTCAACCACTGAGCCATCAAAGCATCCTCACATTGGTCTTGACAATGAGTTTCTGGATTTAAAACCAAATCCAAATTTTTTGTTGCAAAGGCAACAAAAGCAAAAGCAAACATGGAGTACTACATCAAATTAAAAAGCTTCTACACAGCAAAAGAAACCATCAACAAAATGAAAAGTTGACCTTGAAATGGGAAAAAATATTTGTAAACCATATATCCAATAAGGGGTTAGTATTCAAAATATACAAGGAGCTCACATAACTCAATGGCAAAAATAAAAATTAAAAAAATCCAATTAACAAATGGGCAAAGGACTTGAATAGACATTTTTCCCAAGAAGACATTCAAATAACCTACAGGTACACGAAAAGGTGCCCCACATCACTCATCATAAGGGAAATGCAGATCAAAACCACAATGAGCTACCACCTTCGCATGTTAGGGTGCCTAGTATCATCAAAAAGATAAGAGATACCAAGTGCTGGTAAGGATGTGAAGACAAGACAACCTCTGTACACTACTGATGGAAATGGAAACTGGTACAACTATTATGGAAAACAGTATGGAGCTTCCTAAAACAGTTAAAAATAGAACCACCACATGATAAAACAATTTCACTTTTGAGTACATATCTAAAGGAAACAAAACCACCTCAAAGCGATATCTGTATTCCGTGTTCATTGCAGCATTATTCATACTAGCCAAGGTATGGAAACAACCTATGTGTGTTTGTCAGCACATGAATGGATCAAGAAAATGGGGGGGAGGGTGGTGCATGTGTGCACACATGTGTGTGTGAGAGAGAGATGGAGTATTATTCAGCCTTTAAAAAGAAGAAAATTCGTCATTTGCAGCAACATGGATTAACCTGGAAAGTATTATGTTAAATGAAATAAGCCTGACATAGAAAAACAAATATTGCATATATGGAATCTTAGAAAGATGGAAGGATGGAAGGAAGGAAAGAAAGAAAGAAAGAAAGGAAGGGATGAAAGGAGGGAGGGAGAAAGAGAGGAAGGAAGGAAAACAAGGTAGGAAAGAAAAAATGAAAGGAAGGAAAAGCCTGAGAAAGTCAAACTCAGAAATAGATGCTGAGGGGAGTGGGGGAATAGGAGAGGCCAGTAAAATGCTACAGACTTTCAGTTTTAACATGAACAGGTCTGAAAATATAACATATAAAATGTTTACTATAGTTGATAATACTATATAATTGAAATTTGCTAAGAGAGTGGGACTTAAGTTGTTTTACCACATAAAAGTAAATATGTGAAGTTATGAATGTGTTAAGTAATTCAATGGTGGGAAACCTTTTTCAATGTATTCATATAGCAAATCATCATGTTGTACTCTTTTAATGTATTACAATTTTATTTGTCAAACATATCTCAATAAAGCTGAAAAATATTAAATAATATAATTCAAAATTGAAATGTGTAGAGTAGTAAGAAACTTTAATTCTTTGTCTTCAAACATTCTAAGATGTTCTTGACTTAGAATTTTTGACAAGTTCTTCCAGAAAAGATCATTGCATAGCTTGCTGGACATAGACTAGCGAGTCATGTCTAAAACCAGAGCCAAGCAAGCACTGCATGGGAGAAACTAGCCCGATTTACAGCTTTACCTCAGAAAGTTTCACTACAATGGGGTCAATTTTTTCTTCAAGTTGATAATTTGCAGAAGGGTAAATACTAACATACAACTTAAAGTTTTGAAACTGTATGGGCCCAGAGTTGATGTATTTTAGCTCCCTCCTACTCTTGGACAAATTCTACTTGATGGATAATAATAGTCATAAGCATTTTAAACTTCAGCTATGTGGTAGATCTACCAAGATACTGGAAACACAAATATGACCTATATATTGACTGTCACTATGCCCCATGCAGTTCAGTCTAGTGATAGAGACAAACAAGTGCTAATGGCAATATGATGCAGTATGTACTGTAATAGAGGCAGTTAGCATGTAAGCATAAAACAGGAGTGAGGCAAGTTGGTTACCCAAGAGATTATATTGGAAAATGGTTAGGCAGGCAGACAAAGAAGAAGATCTAGACAGAAGGAATAAGCTATAAACAAGCAGACCCCTTGAAAGAAAATGAGTTGTTCCTACTGGGTGAGTGAATTTTATACAGAGAAGGGTGAGAGATGGGGCCAGAGATATTGTCAAAGGCTAGATCAAGAAGGGAATTTTTAAACTCATAATAATGATTTTTAACTTTATCCTATACATGCAAGTGGGAGCTACTGCCAGACTTTAAGCAGCAAAAAGACAAAAAAAAAAATTCCTATACTGGAAAAGTCACCTTGGAAGCAATGTGGAGAACCACCTTTAGGAGGTAAGAGTGAAGAAGGAAAAGTTCTCAGAAACTTATGTGGTAATATTCTAGGCGAAATATACCATGTTAGGGGCACCTGGGTAGCTCAGTCAGTTGGGTGTCTGGATTCAGCTCAGGTCATGATCTCGGAGTCTTGGGATTGAGCCCCACATCAGGCTCCATGCTCAGCAGGGAGTCTGTTGCTCCCTCCCCCTGGGCCCCTCCCTCTCACTCGCGCATGCTGGCTCTCTCTCTCTCTCTCTCTCTCAAATAAATAAATAAAATCTTTTTTAAAAAGAGGGAGAAATATACCATGCTACTAAAGTGAAGCAGTGGCACTAGAGATGAAGAAGAAGGGACTGATTTGATATGTTTCTGAAAGCATATGAGAGTTCATGAAACAAGTGAAAATTTGGGATGAGGGAAAGGATGATGGGACAATGTCACACGTGACTCACCTTTCTCTCTGAGGCTATTGGGTTTGTGGAAAAAAACATCAACACAAGATGAACAACTGATCTGAGAATATTACAAATAATTTTGATTTTGAAAAGCCTTTTTGGGTTTTGAGGTGCCTATAAGACATGCATGTATTTTGGTGAGTGTCCAGTAGGAAGTTTGGGTTATAGACCTGGAACTGGACATTCCTTTCTCAAAATGGCTTCTTAACTACGTAGTGTTGGTGCATTCAAAGAGCTGTATAGGTTAATGTATTTGCTGTCCTGAATTACACTTCCCATTTCTGATGATGACACACTGCAATTAAGCAAGATATTTATTATAAGAAAATGTGCATAGAATTATAGGACTGAAAAAAACTTCAGAAATTATTACACTCTTCTTTTTGTTTTGAATTGATAACTGCACCAAATGCATTCCCAGAAACACCATTGACTTCTTTAAAATCTCTGGCATAGATGACTAACAACTCCCTTGGTAATGTTGTCTAGCATCTTACTAAGCTGATAGGAGGATTTCACTAATGCTAGTCTACATCCTTCATGCTGCAAGTGTTGTTCTTTCTTGTCTTATCCTTAGTGGAAATGGAGAACAGCTGTTTAATGCTAATGGAAAAATCAGCAAATTTAAAATTGTTGAATACACACTTTAGATTTTAACTGAATTATGAACTTAGCAATATTTATGAATTTAAAGCATGAAAATATAAACTAGATTCCTCATGATATTTTTCCAACTGCATGGAAGTGTGATAAAACAGTGTTCAGAATTCTCAAACTAAAAGCTCAAAGCACTGCCCTTGAAACGATGTTCTTTGAATCCTAAAGTGATTAAATATTTTCGGATAAAGTATCTGAAAGTATTTTTAAGCCACACAGACCTCAAATGAAATGAGTAGTACTAAAAAATGAAAATAAATCACTATTTGTATTCCTTATTGCAACATCAGCCACCCACAATCTTTAGAACCTCCGATATTGTATCCACCTAGACAATTTATCAGTGCTGGAGGTTTAAATGTGTTTTAAATGAAATATTAATAAATTATAATCATTTTATATGATTCCAAAGGGTGAACATAATCATTTTTTGCAGTCTTAAAGGTCATATTTATTTGTGCTTGCTCATCCTCACACCCACTGATTTCAAGAATAGGTAATAAAAGAAAATCGGAATACAAGAGAAAAATGATTTCTTGACTTAAATATTATTCATTCCCTGTTGCTACCCCTGACTAACTGAGTCTCAGTAAAAACATTCACCATCTTCTTGAACATCTCTAGCAGGTTTTTTCCTATGAAAACACAGCTGTTTGGTCATTGTGAGTTAAAGTTGGCCACTTCGAACCTCTTAACCTATTTAAACTCCAAAGGGGGAAATGGATAAGAGAACATAAATCTTATGGGTAATCTATTTCAAAAGTAGTAGTTTTGTTTATTTTAAAATGTAAGTGATCTTTACAGTGTTGTAAATGGGCTGAACTATAATGCAGATGGTGAATAAAGGAAAAATGCTTTTCTTGAAAATGCTCCATGAACCAAAAGGCCACATGGACCTCAGACACATACCCCCACCAATATAAAAAACAAAATGTGTGGGATGGACTTATTTGCCATATGAACTTATTTCCTAAGTCTGTGGAGACAACAGAGGAGTCATAAACAAAACCAGAAAAATGTATCAAAGAAACACATGTTAAAAAAAATAAAATAAAAATTTATTTTAAAAAAGAAAGAAACACATGACCATGGCAAGAATACCTAAAACTTTACATGACTCTACATTTCTAGGACTCCTCAAATGACCTCTATCAAGTCTGTTGCTTTAAAAGTGTCTAAGAACCTGATCTTAGAATAAAATGCACCTGCATTTATAATCTTGATTCTACAGTATACTTCCTGGGTGATCTTAGTCAAGTCATAAACTTTAATCTTTGGTTTTCTCATCTCTAAAAGGATACTAATGCATACTTTGTAGGGTCATGTGCTGTCTAAATGCTACAATGTATGTAAAAATGCCTGGAACATAATGCTAAATTACTACAGTAATTATTATGACTTCATTGTTATTTTATCAGTCACAGAGATTAGTTTAGTGTTATGGCTTATTTAGTACAGTTTCTACTGTTTCATTATGATTGTATTTTTCTTGACTACACTAGTCACACATCTGAAGTACTCCCACATTAACCCATGCATAAATGCTTATATACTAATATAATGTCTTAGTAGCACATCCATATATATCTGCTAATATTATTCTCTTTAGAGAATATTTCCCGTGTAAACTAAGAAAAAGATTTCTGGGGGCGCCTGGGTGACTCAGTCGGTTAAGCATCTGCCTTCGGCTCAGGACATGACCTCAGGGTCCTGGGGTCGAGCCCCGCATCAGGAGCTTGCTTCTCCCTCTCCCTCTGCCTGCCGCTCCCCCTGCTTGTGCTCTCTCTCTCTCTCTCTCAAATAAGTAAATAAAATTAAAAAAAAAAAGATTTCTGAATTCTGCATCACACTTAGCAATGACCAAACTATCACAGCTCATAGTACTTACTATTATGAAAGGAATAATGATTAACTGGATCTTTGAACCATTTTCTGAACCGTCCTACAAATTGTGATACTTGTTAAAGACTGACAGCCTGTGTCTCCTGCTTCTATTCAGTATATCAAACTGATATTGATGAAATTAGTTCAGTGTCATTCCAGAAGAAACAGACAGGAATGACAAATCACAAGTGGGACTAGATGCAAATTATTGATTAAAGCAACAGGTCACCTTATACTACATTCGATAAAGCATTAGTGCTGTGGAATGCTCCAAATTCCTATTTATCACCTGATACACACTACATTCCTATGCACCAGAGGACAAATCCTGCATGTATAGATCTCTGTGTGCGCGCCCGCACACACACACACACACACGCTCATGCACAATGGAATATTACTCAGCCATGAAAAAGAATGAAATCTTGCTATTTGCAGCAACATGGATGGAACTAGAGATCCTTACGCTAAGTGAAATAAGTCAAAGACAAATATCATGTGAGTTCACTCACAAGAGGAATTTAAGAAACACATCTGAATGGAATGATAAGTGGAAGACCACAAACATGGTGGAGAGAAAGAAAGGCAAACCAAGAAACAGATTCAACTACAGAAAACAAACTGATGGTTACCAGAGGGGAAGTGGGTGAGGGGTGCATTAAATCAGTAATGGGGATTAAGGAGTGCACTTCTGATGAGCACTGGGTGATGTATGGAATTGCTGAATCACTAAATTCTACACCTGAAATTAATATTATACTGTATGTTAACTCACTGGAATTTAAATAAAAACTTAAGATATTTTTAAAAAGGACAACTCCTGCAATATTGAATATTCTTAAAGATTGTACTATTCTAGAATTTAGTATTTTTTACGGTACATACTGAAAATGTTATCATTTACTAGTAAGGAATGCCAAGTGTGTCCATCACCATTTGAATAGCTTGTAGGGGATTTGTGATTTCTTCCATGTTATCTCTTCTCAAAACCCAATCTGGTTTAAGTCTTGAAACTATTCTGGTTCTTACAGGTGTTTCTGGAATAAAGGGAGTACTTATAGAAGAATTCATCTTTTGTTTATAAAGTGTTCTTTCAGTGTTCATTTTATGTTTACGAGCTGTAAGCTTGTAGAGACTATAAATACGGTCAACAACTTTAGACTTACTTCGAACACTAGAGGCCTTATTCGTTGTCTTCAATAAAACAGCTAACAAACAACAGGTTTTTGTAAAAATGCTTCCACCCTTGTCTGCAACTTTGTCACCAGGTTTTTCTTGGTACATTTGCAAAAGGTCCAGCAGTGTATCTATGCAGTTTTCTGCATCAGAAACTGCTGCAGTAGTTTTCTCACTACTCGATAATTTAGGCAATATGATGTTGCTAGTTATAGCTCAATTTTCTAAGGTGAATATCAGTATAACAAAGAAGAAATGAGCACTAAAATAAACTATCTTTATGAAAGCTTCCAAAATTCATGTCATCTGCAAGTGACATTTTCAAATTCAGAAACAAGAATTAGATAGTGGGGATGGTTTCAAAACTGAATATTTTTTTAAAAAAACCACTGGATCATATACTTAAAAGGGGGTGAATTTTATTATTTGTGAATTATATTTCAATAAAGCTGTAAATAAAAATTTTAGAAACCATGTTTGAGAATAATAGAAAAAAATCCCATTTGAATATCCCCCAAGGGAGAAATAATGGAGTACTCGTTTCAAAAGAAATTAAAATTGTCAGCTTTTTTACTAATTTAAAGATAAGGATTATTTCAATAAACTTTTCAAGCACATTATAGACATTTTACATGTGGGCATTTTTTTTAAGTAAAATCTTGATGGATTACAAATGATTTAGGCCTAATTGTTAGTATCTTCAAAATTACAAAAAATAGGAAGACCAGCTGCTTCAGTTTCCTTCCCTGTCATCATTTGGAGGGCAAGAGGAGTGCAAAGGAGAGGGGAAATAGGAGAAAATAGTGAGTCAAACTTTTATTAACCAAGAACAAATTAACATTGCCCCAGGTGGTCTCCAGAGCTCTTATTACTTACCTTCTTCTTGCTAAGTTTAAATCTGGAGCTGGGGGAAAAAAAGACAGAAAATGCATAAATCACCCTCAAAGGACAATGTGGAAACAAAGAGGCCATGATGCTTAAGATAGGTAGTGGTGAATGGAATGATAAGTGGAAGACCTCATCAACAGAAACCACTTCCAATTTAAACTGAAATTTCTACTTCCTGAAAATCAATCTCAAGTTAAGACTATGTGAACAGTCATCCATTTTCAAACTTGAAAATATAGCAAAGATACTGAAGTTTTGTCGTCCCTCCTTAGAGGTTTTTATTTATTTTTTTATTTTTTTATTTATTTTTTTTTCCTTAGAGGTTTTTAAATGTGATTGGCACTATCTATCTGGACACAGAAAAGAACCCACATCTTCCGTTAAATTATAAGAGTTATACATCTGAAGTTGCTTATATTTAACATCCAATTGATTCTCCACCAAATGTGGTCAGCTTTGACTTCTGCCCTGGTTATTGGATGGAGACTTTATCTTAGGTTATCAGGAATACCAAGTTTTTAGAGCTTTTGGTTGGAAAAACTGCCATATGTTGTTTTTTTTTTTTTTTTTTTTTTTCCCCTGTCATTTTCTGGTGAATATTCTAGAGCTGAGAATTTTCACTGAATCTTATAGGTGTTGCTCATATTAAGGCAAAAACCCCCCACAACCCTTAATGAATGTCTGATTCTTCTGAGAAAGACCTTACAGAGGTACAAACCTTTTGCTGTACCAGACTTTATTAGCCTCTTTGTATGGAAATATAATGTTAATGTAAGGTTAGGTTCTCATCTAGGTTGATTGCAATGTCTTAAATATACTTTCTTCCAATAACTTCCAATATTAAATTTGCAAAATTAATTGTGCTTTTCATGCACTAGTGAATAGAACACAAATGAGACATTGCTACTGCTTTTTGTGGAGTTTGACTTGAAGAAACAAAGGGACATGTAAGTGTATAATTAGCTATAAATGAGGAGCAGACAAATCATTTGTATCAGTTAATAGATTCTGCTCAGGAGAATGTTGTCAAGTCTAACAGCTCTAACTTGAAAATTATTTTCAAAAACAAACACAAAAAATCATAAAACTTTCACTGTTCAAATGATAAGAAGGCTCCAGCAAGGTCTTCTATTACTAAGAATTATTGCACTTATGCAATATTTCACAATCTAATTCCCAGTGTAGTAAGAAACATTATGAAGCCAGTAGAGCCAAGGTCTACACCAGTAGTCATTAGTACAACTGTCAGAACAAAAGCCAAAAAAAAAAAAAAAAAAAAAGGAAAAGTTTTTCAATAATCTATCATTTTTCACTTTAACAACTTTTCAGGCTCCTGAGTCTTTACAAAAAAGTAAGAGATTGCATTTCATCTATAATAAGGGTGGGTCTACTTTGATTTGCATTTTAATCTAGTACCTGATCAAACTGTTCCTCTGTAATAGTTTTTTGTACCACATGGTATATATTTTGGCATCCTTAGATAAGCAGTCAGAACTCAGACTTTGCAACAAAGTAAGAAGTCAAGTTCTTAAAATTTAAGAGCAGAGATGATTGAATTGTAATACACTATCTGAAATAACAGAGAGGACTTTCTCAGAGAAAATGTCTCTTTAATAAATCCAATATTGTACTTTAAACCTCTTTTCCATTCTAAATATAACCAGTAGACAACCAGCATAATCAAGATTAAAATTGCAGGTCAGTTTGTATATTAATTTTGGATTTGGTCATTAAATCACCCAGTGCTCATTTTTTCCTAAAGTAAAGCTTTCTTAATTAACTTTATTAATTAGCTTTGTGAGAGATTATATACATAGTATTGGTTCTTCCACACATTTGTAAACCATATGCAACAACATAATTTTTTAGACTCTCGAATTTGAAGGATTTCTAGCCATGGTTACACTGTGAAAGTTATAAATATTTCAGATTACACAGCATGCGAGTGAATGCTGAGTAGGGCTCAGCATTTCTAATTTATATTATTAATCCATCTATTCTTCCGGAAAGGGGGAGGTGAGGAGATATTCTTGTTTCAGTTTTATTATACTAACACCATTAATAGCCAGATTAGTGATATGTAGTTCTGTGAAAATATAATTTATCTTCAATTTTTGAAATATTGCCCTAAATGTCATCTTTGTTGACTATAAGTTACCAGGAAAATTTACCAGGAATATTTGGGTTTCTACCAGAGTAGACATATGGAAGGTAGAACAAATGGGAGAAAACTCTTGCCTACTACTCTGAGATAAATTATCACTCAGTAAATTACCTAAGTAAGGCACTTTTCTTGTTGTTCTACCAGTGTGTTTGTGCTTTCACTTGATTTGACAAAATATTAAGATCATAAACCATTAATCACCAGACATAGCTGTTAAGGACTTTGTAATATTTCCCCAAATTCAAAAAAATGTTGCATAGATTCTTAAGGCAATATCAAAAGAGATGTTAAAAACTATTTTGACGAATTATAAGATCATTGAAATAAGTATCTAGTGTTTGAAACCACCTTTTTAGTTGCATATGTCCCATTGGGATTGCTTTTTTCTCTGAGAGGTGGAATTGCAAATGACTGTTGGGATTTTTAAATATCACGTTACTTGATCACAAATTAAAAAAAACAAAACAAAAAAAACAAAAACTGGACAACCCCAGTGGCTCAGTGGTTTAGCGCCACCTTCAGCCCAGGGTGTGATCCGGGAGACCCAGACTTGAGTCCCACATTGGCTCCCTGCATGGAGCCTGCTTCTCCCTCTGCCTATGTCTCTGCCTCTCTCTCTCTCTCTCTCTCTCTCTGTCTCTCGTGAATAAATAAATCTTAAAAAAAAAAAAAACCTCTCAACAAGGTAAGACTGCTGATATAATCTAGCCATAATCATTTGTAATCAAACCAGACAATAGAGATTTTCCTTCCCACTGTGTCACTTGGCTTGAAATGATATGATGATCAGTACTTCTCTACTTCCCTTCTTTAACTTTTTTCCTTGTATCTTTTAAACTTCAGCAAAGTTATATTGACAAAAATATTGAGGTCATCATAAAGTCAGAAATGCATAGACAAATTTAACAATGATAAATTAAACCATTTAGTTCTTAATTTAGAAGCTATTCCTGGTTATTGTGTATACCACTTTATAAGATAAAAATTTATTTTTGTATAATATCTTAGCAAATGAAGATTCCTGGCCAAATAGAATGCTAACAAAGTTGAATTCTCTAGCAAATCTTGCCCCTAGCTTTGCTCTTTCAGCAGTGTAAGTATTCATTACTCTGTACTAAAAGATCACGTAGTAAAGGATTTTTACTATCACCGTCCTACTAATGACCAGAAGACGCACAAAGAGTAAAAATGATACCACTTCAAAAATCAAAAGGCCAGAAAATAAATTTTGACTCAGGCAGTTCTTCTGTAGGACTCTCATTACATGACAATAGGCATCTAATCATTGCTATACAGGCTTTTGTTTCAAGTTAAACTCCACTTCAAGAGAATAAAGGACTTCTATACTTGTCCATAATTTTTAAAGTATATAAAATTTTTGGTGTTAAGAAAATATTTAAGATTTTTTCTTTAGTCTTGAAATACAGAACATTTGCTATTATTTGCTTTCAATGTGTCATCTTGAGCAAACTCGTGTGGTTCTAGTCTTTGAAATGTGTGGAGACTTAGTCCTTCAAGCTTGTTGTAAGGAGTAAGGAAAATTTTCATTTCATTGGCATAATGTTACAATCTGTGGCAGAGACTTCTTTATACTTACCAATGCAGTCTAGTTGAGACATTTTATTAAATGAGCATAGTTAACACATTATTCATAGTAGGACAGGTAGGAAAATATCCTCCAATCTGCTCTATTTCCATTAATCTACCACAAGTTGATAAACTGACAAGAGAAGATATTCTGAGAGAAGGAGGTGTCACTTGGATAAAGGAATAATGCAAGTCTTAATTCTATGTAAACATGTCATGATGAGAAGCGAGAGAAGCAAAATCTGATAAAGAGAAGTACCTATTAACAAAGCACATGATGATGCTTATTAATCAACTAAGTAATGTAATGCTTGTTGGCCAGCTTCTCAATGATGATAATGGAAAAGATGATGAGATTGGAGGTAGTAATAGTGTGTTTTTGATATCTGGTTTGATTCTGCTACACTAAATCTGGTGGCTTATAATATACATTATTTTTAGGAGATGGCAGATTTTAAGGGTTTACCAAAACCCCTATGACATATCTGATACCACAGATGAATTAGAACTGAAGATATGGAGTTTATAAGCCATGTTATCCAAATGAAGTAGTTAAACTTAGTTGATTAGGTTGTTTACTGGGGAGAGTATGGATATCAAACCAAGAAAATAATATAGCTGTATGACTTCTGTAGTTAAATTGATTATTGCTTAAAATTTTATGTGTAACATTTTTCTGATAGGTAGGTAGCATCTTACAGTGAAATATAGCCTGTTGTTCATAATTCTTGTTTAATGAGAATACACAAAGAGGAGGAACTTAAATTTTTCAAAAATACTGAAAGAGTTCAATAGAAGATCTTTGGGAAGGAAAAAGTGCCATATTTTGAACATTACTGATAAATAAATTCCTTTTTATCTTTGTTATCCCATCTGTAAAGGAACAGCTGACAACATTCAAATGGGATTATAAACTCAAGCATTTTATCCCCTTTTGAATTACAAATTCTAGTTTAAAGAACTCTTTCTCACCTTTTAGATGTGTGCTTGGTTTATACATATATTGGAATTATGGTATATGTCTATTTATTGTGCAGTGTGTTTAGTTCATTGCAGCCTTAGGAAAACCAAGAAACAACAGCTCTCTGAACTAAGCTTAACTTTACATTGTACTGAACCTGGCCTCACTTGTAATGCAGCTTTATGTGATGATAAAATTATTTATTGAGGTTCAGGAAATATTTTTGAATGCTAATTTAAATTCTGTGTTTAAAAAAATCTGGCAGCACTAAACTAATAATGAATAACATCTCTTGGGACAAGAATAAAGGAATACAGTCAAATAAACAAAAGCATGTCACTTGGTTATACAAAGATGACATGATAAGGTACGTATTTTTGAAACTCCTGAACTCCAGGTTCTAAGCTTGATCTGAGCATGTTCTAGAACTTATCCTTCACTCTTATTTATCATATCTTGATGAATTACATCACTTCTGACAAAAAAAATGATTGTATAATCAGGATTTAATTCAAAGGCTTCTTTGGTATACTTGTTAGCCTGAAATTCTTGCCAATTTGTACAGTCACATAAAATGATTAGTAGAAAAACAAAACAAAACAAAAAGCTGCCCAAAACATTATCTCCAGTTGTGCTTCAATTTGTTCTCTGTGCCAATTCTTAGTGAAAATTTTCTTTCTGCAAATCTTAAGAATCTTAGACAAAGATAGTACTGAAGAATATTAAAGTCCATGCACACATTTTATGCCAGTTAATAAAAAACAAATTCTCCTTTTGGTAAAGCTAACATTAAAATAGTATTCCTGAAATTCCCATAGTAACATTCAATTTAATTTACATCCTTTAATCATACCCTGATATTTTAAATCTGATCATTTTAACAGTATTCTATAATTACAATGAATGCTGGTATCCTAACATAATACTGTTGTTTTCATGATAATAAGCTTCCTGAAGCTTATTTTTCATGGAAGTCAGTAGCTAGCAAGTGTAACAGGCTCAGCAAAACTGTCTTGTGGTCTTGGTAAGAAGCTGTTTTTTTCCTGCAGCAAAGTTGAATTTATAGCAAGTATACAGTGCATAACTTCCTCAGTCTGTTTTTCAAAAAGTTCCATATTCTTTTTTATCCTCTAAAACTAGATTGAGACCACATTTATGTATTCTGCAAGATTTAGGATTAGAAAAAGCTTTAAATATTCATTAGCTACCTGTTTTTCCCCCTTCCTCACACATGACTCTCTTTTATAACATCCCCACTGTGATTAACCTCTATAGGATTGAACACCCCAATATATTGGAGAGCTCACTACCTTCACAAACAGCTCATTCTACCCTTGACCAGTTTTTTTTTAAGATTTTATTTATTTATTTGAGACAGATACAGAGGGAGAACACAAGTGTAAGGGGGTGGTGGGGCAACAGAGGGAGAAGGAGAAGCAGATTCCCCACTGAGCAGGAAGCCAGATGCAGGGGTTAGACCTGGGGGCTCTTTCCCAGGACTGGAGGATCATGACCTGAACTGAAGGCAGACACTTAACCATCTAAGCCATCCAGGCGCCCCTACCCTTAACCAGTTCTGAATGTTATAAAGTTCTACTATGGAGCCAGAGTCTGTAGGGTCTGCCACTAATTCCAGGTTTATTTTCTTGTGTCATAGTTTCCTTCTGTTTACAAATATTCATTGAATGTCTAGTGTGTCAGACATTGTGCCAAGCACTGAAAGAACAAACACAAAGAAGATACAAATGCTGACTTTGGAAAACAAAGCAAATTCCCTTTCCATAAAAAAATTTCTCAAATATTTGAAGTCAGCTAACATGTACCTCAAGAGTCTTGTCTTCCAGAGGATACAAACCCAAAGTTCATCGCATAACATGATTTGAACCCCCTTCTGACACAAGCATTCTTGTGGATGAACTCTAATCTACTGATTTCATTCTTTAAATATTGTGCCTCAAAGCACCAAATTGGGCCCAATTGTATCTATCTCTTTCCAGAAAAGTTGCAGAAGCCCAAGATAAAATTTGGTTTTCTGGCAATCATATCACAATAAGGACTTGTTGATCCAGATGCCAACTGAAAATCATCATGACCAAAATTTGTACACAGAACTTTGGTACCTGAAGTTCAGCATCTCACATTTTTTTTCTATTAAGTTTTATTTTGATCCAATCAAACTGTCATGATTTCTTTGCATGATGGGTCAATTTAGCAATACACTTTTTATATTTATACTCAAGTGTTTTAAAAATTCAGATTTTACCAGCCCTGCCCTTCTTGGCCTTTCATCTTAAGCTCTTTTGTGTCAACAATTAAGGCTTACCATTGTTATTTAAATTCTTTGTGCCCAGTATTAGGATAAATAGGAACAAAGTCGATGAAGAAAAGAATATGACTAAACCATTGTCCCTGAGATACTTAGAATTTGGTTGAGGAGATAGTTCTTATTTAAAAAAGAAGAAAGAAGAAGAAGAAGAAGAAGAAGAAGAAGAAGAAGGAGGAGGAGGAGGAGGAGGAGGAGGAGGAGGAGGAGGAGGAGGAGGAGAAGAAAATAGCTAGCAATACACAATGGTGTACTCATTTGAAATAATGCAATATTGTTGATTTACAGACCAGGTAAGCCACTCCCATGAACTTCAGAGACCACTCTCAAACAAGCAAATATTCTGATGCATGGTAATAGTCCTAATTACTACAGGAATGCACAGTAGAGATCAGAGTGGTCTGAAAGAATCAGAATAAGACACAGACATAGAAGAGTGCTAGTTCTGAATGGGGCTAGGAATGAAAGAAAAACTACTGATGCCCTGGCCTTTCAATCTCAGTTTAATTTAAACAAAAGGCCCTAATCATCATTTTTTCTCATTCTGTGCTGGAAGAGTGAAATGCATGTCCCTAATATAAAATACATTTATCGTAGCATGAATGTGCTCCGTGACAACACATGTTTCTCTAAAGAACTGACATCTAAGTAGCTTGTTGCTTTTTCTCCTCCTTGGTGAGGCTACTAGAATCCATACCCCTCCCTACTCAAACTAACATGTATATTGTTGTTTTTTTAAAAATATATACTTGATTACTAGAAGTCACAACCACAAGAATGTCAGATACAATTACATTAATTCTGTAACATTTGTTCAAAAAATAATAATAAGCACAGATTCTTAATCTTGATATACCTTTTAATTCTGAGAAGTGGCAAAAACATGTAGACGAGACCTTCCAAATCTTCCCCAAAGGTTTTCAGTTTCTTTCTCCAAACATCGGTGAGAGTATGAGAGAACCAGAGTTGCTTGTTGTTTTTCGCTAAAACAGGGATCTTTCCAAAAACAAGTTGCACTCAAAGACTGACATGATCAGAGACTGCCCCCTGCCTTCCTACACAGCACATAAAGTTCAACTGCTCTGGTTTTCATTAAAAATAATCCTACCAACTTTGAAAAGATTTCATGTATATCAAGCCATCTGTATCTAAGTTTTTTTTATTATTCAATGACCCTGCTTGAGGAACAGCAAAGGAGAAATTTACTGTGTAAAATAATATGAAAGTTTATATTTTTGTATATCATGCCTCAGTGATGGACAATATTATGGCTATGATCCCGGGCTTTTTCAGTTAAGCAAAAATATGAAATGCTGAATATATTATTTGATACAATTGTATAATTACAAAAAACCCTCTATCAGGATTTCCTTTAAACTAAAAAAAAAAATATGAGCAGAAGGAATGTCAAAAATGCTTTGCATTTATGTCTTGTGGTAAAAATCTCCAGGTAGATCTTTTTTTTTTTTTTTTTTTTTTTCTGTAGCTTCCTTAGCTCTGCAAAAATATCTGCCTTGGAATATTTTTCAAGAACCCGGTCACTTATTATTAAATCAATCATAAATCTATAATCTATGTATGCAGGCTATATACATAGTCTATAAATGCATAATCTTTTAGGTTTGTTATAATAGGGTTCTCTGGTCAAGAGGAGAAATAGTAAGGAGTAAAGCAGTAAATTTTTCCAGTTGGTTACTATTGTTTATAAGAACGTTCCCAAAGTCTTAAATGACAAGGAACTTTTATCTACCTAGTAACCACCTTCTTTAAATCCTTCCTGAATTGTAAAATCTGGAGTTTTGGAAAGGTACATAGTTGAGGTGAGGGGAATACCCCTGATGTGAAAGTTGCAAAAGCCTGTCTATATCCTTAGAAAACTGGGCAAGTTTTTGGAAACTGTTCCGGAGACTGCTGGGGATTTGCATCAAAGCTGAGGATTTCACAGTAAATGATTCCTCTTTCCAGGGACAACTTATATAGACCTAAGGAAGGGAAGGGAAAGCCAGGAAAATCCTCGGCTGATTCCCCCAGAACAGTTTAGGCAGGAATTCGAGAAAACCTCTCTGGCGACCGCAGAGCGCGCCGGCACGTACTCGTTCTGAGTTTGCTTTCCTGATCTTAAGAGTACACCCTCAATTACTCCTTGCACTATACTCTCCGGGCTAGTGTTGCCCAAACCCCGAAACCCATCAGATCCGCCAGCGCTGGGCCAGGCCGCCACCTAGAGAACCCAAAGAGGCGGTACGCGCCGCCTGTGCCCGGAGAGTGGAGCTGGCGCTCCTGACGGAACCGGCGCCCGGACCTCGGCGGCGTCCCCCGCTCCGGCTCAGCCTTACCGGCTCCCGGCCCCTGGGCGAGCGCAGCTCAAGGCACACTTGCCAGCCCGTGTGCACACGGAAGCACACGGAAGCACACGGAAGCCCAGGCGCGCTTCAGCCCGCCGTCTGGTTAGCTAACTCCGTGATGCACCGGGAACCTTTCCCAGCCCCGAGTGGGCTTCACCTCGGGTCCTTCTCGGCACTTTTGCTTTTCTTGAAGAGGAGAAGAGCCTCAAGAGCGAGATACGTAACAGTAGTAGTGATAACCGTGACAATCATGATTACGATTTTGCTGATCACACTTCTCCTCATTGTTGTTATTGTGGTCACTCGCGCTAAGCCAGCTCCCCAGGGAGCCGGTGAGCTCCAGGAGGTCCTGGGCTCTGGTGGATGCTCTCCCAGGCTCTCGCTCTGAAGACTCCATTTGGCCTGGGTGCATGTATCACGGGGGTTTATATTTGCATTTTTTTAAAAGTAAAACTAATGTCTCAGCTTCCAACAAAATAAGTAAGTCCCGCCAGAGAAGCCAGAACGAAGCATTCTGTGCTCACCGGGATAGAGAAAGAGGACACTTGGGGAATTTTTCAAGATGAATGCTTAATTATTTAAAAAGAAGGCATACGTTTTCTCTTTGATATCTAGAAATTATTGTTCGCTAACAAAGCATTTCTAAAGATGCGAATGTTGTGCAGTCCGTGGGCTTGGCAGCGCTGTCGCCACCACCTGCGCGCCATCATACAGTAGCATTCAACAGATGCTTCAAGAAAATTGCGATCGGTTTTAGCTTTGTGAAACAGAACTTGGGTGTGGACAGTATGTTTACTGCCAAATTAAGATCAGAACGCTGCAAGAGTGTCGGAATTCAGTGGGAATGGAGGGAATCCTAGGATTCCCGAAAGCCCCTACTGAAATAGACCAGTAAGTTCCTTTTACAAATTGGGAAACCGAGGCACAGCAAGAAGTGACCTGAAATAAGGAAAGGACCCAACTCATATCACGGCTCCCACCTCCTTCCCCAACCCTAACTTTTGATGCTACTGAGACAAAAGGCCCCCAGATCGGCCAGCCGCTTCCTTCCCTCTGCGCTCCCTGGGGTTCGATCCTCCTAGCTGCTGTACGGCCTCCCGCGTAGCCTGTTTCATATGATGGCGCTCTACGATCCGGCCCCAAGTAGCTGACCCCGAGTCTCGATCTTTCTTCGGTGCAGCTACCTGGGACCGGAAGGGAGCCAGTCCCCACTTCTCCGGCGGCCCTCGGTAGATCGCCACCGAGCCAAGACCAGAAACGCCACCCCCCATTCCCATTTGCTCATTTCTTCTTAGAAGGAATCTGCTTTGCCCCCTTCTTAGTGGGATCTTCCCCATTACGAAATTTGATCTTGGTGCCTCCCAGGGGTCTTGGCCAAGGTGGCTCCCACCACCCTTCTCTGAGGGGCAGCCAGGACACCGCAGGCACCTGCCCGGTGGCGGCGCCGGGGAGCCGGTGGCGAAGAGCTCTGCTCGCGCGGGGCTGCAGCTCGGCATCCCGTTTGTTGCCAAAAGGGAGCTTTTGTAGATCGCTCCTTGCCCTGCTGTCCTGAGCATGCCAAGGCAGCCCTCACAACGGCTGGGCAACCAACTGGCTGTGGGCCTCGGGCTTTGTACCAGAGAAATAGGTGCAGCCCCACCTCAGAAACCCCAAGAAGCTGCTCTCGGGGTGTCTTTCTGAGGACCTAGAGGGGGGCTTGTGGGGTCAAGAAGGAAACCACGCTGTGCCCTCCTGGGGCATGAAGGCCAAGAGCTTTCCTTTCTTCCTTCTCTGCATTTGGGGTTAGGAACAAGGGGGGAAGAGGGCCTTAGAGCCACATCCTTTGCTCACTAAATATGGTTGACCTTGTGAATGCCTCAGTTGCCCCTCTTGGGGAAAGGGTTACTAGTTGCAGCCGAGAAACTCAGAGGGAGTTTCAAAGCCTTGGAACTTTTGAGACTTATGAAATGTTAAGGTGTGTGTGTGTGTGTGTGTGTGTGTGCATGTGCGTGTGTGTGTGTGTGTGTGTATTTGGGAGGAGGTGTTTTTTGAATTTTTAAGGGTACATTCTCAAGACCCCCCCCCCAAGACTGGCCCCAGTTCCCCCCAGCCTCCAAGCCTCATAAATCAAGTTAATCACCAACGCCACCGCCACCACCGTGGGGTCTCGCGCCCCCTGCCAGCAGGTTCCAGAGGCACTAGGAGACGGCCCGACCAGGCCGGGGGCAGAGTAACGCCGAGCGCTGATTGGTCGCTCTTGGCTCCACCCCTCCTCCGGTTTTGGCCCAAGAGAGCGGTGCAGCATCGCCAGCGCGGGGTAGGCGCTCTGGTGCTCGCGGAGGAAGCTCACATCCTCATGCGCACCGATCCTTCCGATCCTGCCTTTGGAGCAGCTAGACTGCCAACCTTGGCTGCTCCATCGGCCTGCTGCCCCTTACCTGCGATTGCATATGAACTTTTCTTCCTTCTTGCACGCCGTTGTCGTCGGAGTCGTCCAGATCGTCGTGGCGCTCGCGTGATGGCCTTCGTCCGTTTAGAGTAGTGTAGTTAGTTAGGGGCCATCGAAGAAGAAAGAAGACGCGAATAGTGCAGAGATGCTGGAGGTGGTCAGTTACTAAGCTAGAGTAAGATAGTGGAGCAAGACCAGCCAAACCTGTCCGGGGGCGCACGGTCGCCCAGAGGAGGTCGACTCGCCGGTGCTTACTATCGCGCCGAGCTCCCTCCACCGCTCACTCCGCCGAGGCGCGAGATTGCGGCGCGCAGCGCAGCGCACTGACTGCCGCGGGCTCCGCTGGGCGATTGCAGCCGAGTCCGTTTCTCGTCTAGCTGCCGCCGCGGCGACCGTTGCCTTGTCTTCCTCCCGGACGCTTGTGGTAAGTTGGGGCCCCGGACGGCATTGCTAGCCGAGACCCTAACGGTTTAGGCGGGGGGATGGGGTGGGGAGCGGGGCCAGGTCCCGGATGGTTGCAGCTTGCAGAACTGCGCTGGCCGGAGCGGGAGGTGGGGGGCGGGGGGAGGGAGGGACTCTGAACGCGCAGCTCCAGGAGACGCTGGGGTCTCTGGGAGGAGAGGGGGTCTTAGTGCCACGGGAGGGGCACCGAAGCCTCAAAGGAGGTTGGGTAGCAGGGACTAGAGACGAAGGGGCTTGGCGGGGGGGGGGGGGGGGGGGCGCTCGAGAATCCAGCGCCCGGATTGCTGAGAGAAAAATGGGAGGCGGGCGTGGGGTCTCAAGAAGTGGAGAGCGGGGGGAGAGTGAACGTGGGTGTCTCCGTGTAGAGGTTCGGGCTGCGGAAGGTGCAACTGAATTGGGGGTACGGGCTACGTTTTTAAGAAAAGCGGATTTCGGGCAAGCGGGAGGGGGCACGAGGCTTGGAACAGTGGCAGCAGAGTGGGGAGAAAGATCCTCTATTATGTTCTCATTGAAAACCGACCCCGGTTTTCGGGGGGTCTAAGTGAACACCAGTAGCTCTGGGGAGATGCACACTGCGGATCTGTGTCTGGGTCTAACAGCTGTGGGCTGAATTCGAACAGCGCTGCTAATGGTCACGTAAGTTTAAGCTGAGAGTATAAGGGCATTCAACGAACCTTTTTATTAGTTTACCTAAGTCACTATATTTTGAAGACGATTGCGGAAAAGTCTCCTGTGCTGCCTCTTTTTCTGGTTCCTTTACTCACTTTAACCTGACGAGCGGTCTTAACAGTGTACCTCGGGATTGCTAAGCCTAAGAACAGGTTGCCGTTCCTGAAGCCACATAAAGTTCGTCATTGCAAAAAATGTGTCTGCGTGTCTGTTTCTTTTTTGCGCCGTGCCCTTTGCCTTTTGCTTCCTGTTGGGTAGTAAGCGACTTGAGGTGACCAACATTTTATATTGTGTTCAAGACCCCTTTATTTTAGGCGACAGCACTCCTCTACTCAGATTCAGAGGGCGACATTTGGCACTTAGAGAATATCTAATTTGGTCGAGAATCACTGCCAGTACCACGCAGCCTCTTTATTAATATTTATCATCACAAGTCCCGTCCAAGGAAACCTCTGGCTGCCGAGCCACTAAGTGCATATGCCCCTCACCACGTACCTTTTAGGCAGGCTAACCGAGGGAACCTCACTGGGGGAGGGGGGGGCCTAGCACTTAGCTAAAATGATTAGGGTTGGGGGAGACACCGCTCAGTGAGTAACACATAATGGTGCAAAAGGACATCTGGATTCTAGAGTTTGAATTTTGATTAAGAAGTTTATCCACATAGCAGCCATTCTGACAAGCAAAATATGAACACGGTAGAAACAAGGTAGTTGACCACATATGTGTAGGCACAGTGAAAAGGGCCACGGCGGGGAGGGGGTGGGCATTTCTACCATGATCATTGCTTTTCTTTTGCAGTATTTAAGTCCCCCTGAATATCATCCTCTAAGAAGAGTATAATTTATTAATTTCTTTGCACCACGATACCTTGATCTTTGAGAGTTATCTCCCTACCCCCCCCCCACACACACACACCTCACCCCTGCCCCTGGTTACAGGAATTCTTTCCCGTATTTTGGGAAGGTGGGCTATAGAATACTTAATTAAATTTTTTATCCCTTAAGTATGCTCTTCTAATCCTCTGGGGGAGTAAATAAAATATTTATTTATTTCATCCACATAATTTTTTTCTTACTAGCTATTATCATCTACAGCAACAAGCCCAAGGTAAGTCCTGAAATTCCGAAGGTGGATAAGGCTTGTGATTGCAATGTCAAGGTAGGATCTGGGGTGCTTAAGCCAACACTGGCAGTGTTTTTCTATCTGCATAAAATAGAGTTATTAACCCTTCCTGTGCTTTCCTGAGTGGTCTATATCTAGAGCTGTCATGGATGAGGATGATGACATTTTCAGATAATAACATGACAGGCTTTGGTGCAGTGTGAATTCATGGGAAGAGGGGTGAAAACTGACATTTTTGTGAACCTACTAGACGCCAGGCATGGAGCCAGGAGCATTGCATATATGCATTATTTCACATGGTCTTCATAATAAGCCTAGGATGAGGAAAATATTCCCATTTTACTGGTAACATTGGATTTTTTTTCCTTCCCATCTCTCAAGATATTCTTGTAGATTAATTTACGGCAACTGAATAAAAAATATTTATTTGTGCTTTCAAGACTACCTGGAGGAAAGATGTTTATTTTTTAACAATACAAGTAAAATCTTAAAAACCTAGCATCTCTGATATAATGTTGGGCTGATTCCACTAAAGGTTTAAGCAACATGGATATTTCACCCCTAGCAGTTTACTGATAGTAGATTTCTGCTCTGGAAAATAAATTCTAAAATCATGGGAGATTTGCAGGATTATCACTACCATTTGGAATTTAATTATTTAGAAATGTTTCTGAATTTAGCTGGTGAATACCTATATCTGAATAATAATCTGAAGCCTGCATAAATTCTCAGTTATTTTACTATTCCATTTATTTCCTTCAAGTTACAGTTATTTCTCTCTACCTAAGGGACACACAAAAATTAAAACAAAATTTACGAGTGAGATTGTCAGAAACCAACATTAAGTATCTTTAGCTACACATATCCAATTGCTCAAGGCCTGAGATGGAAGAAGGTGGCTGGTTTCTGAGCCTTTAGGCAAATAAATCCTGAGTTACAATGGCTCTAGAAGCTTCAGACTATTTGTCCATTATCATCAAAGAACCTCTTACCACCCAATTCTATAGAAGTAGAATACCTCACAAAATGAGAATATACAGTGCTTGTATTGAGATTATTTTAGTAGAGCATCTGGTAAAGACTAGTGTTGTCTAGTGGAGAAAAATATGTAAATTGGTACCACTAACAGCCTGGATAGCCATGAGCAAACTTGGAAAACTTGACTGTAAGTTAGAGTTAATAACATATATTATTGTAATATATGACATATATTAATATGTTATGCATTCACATAATAATATGTTAATCCTACATGATTATTAAGAAGCACATGGGTAGTAAGCATTTAAAAATTTTGTTATTGCACAAAGTCATATGTGTTTATTATTATTTATTTATCACTGTTCCAGTATACCTATGTGATTTTATCTGCAACTTGTATACTCTTGAGTCTCAGAAACCTCCAGTCACCAGCACAATGAGTGTTCATTAAATTGATGCATCCATCGGTGGCTTTCTTCAACGCGTTTTAAGGCCTCCTCGTACACTGACAACGTGGCTGCAAAACAGCCTTGTAATCTCCATTGTAAACAAGTAACGTTGAAACCCACCAAGAGGTTAAAATGCACTGTCATTTAGCGAGTCACAAGCAGATTTAATCTAATGCTCACCCGCAACAACTCTTTGGCAGTCATTTCTGACATTTTTATACACAAATGATAGAGTGAAAGCAGGAGTTTAAATAAGATGTACATGAGTTGGAATCTTAATTATGTTTTTTTTCTCCCTGTCCCCAGCATCTCTACTTCATCTCAGCTAATCCTTCCTCCCTTCAGCTGTGTGTAAGACTGTGCCGTCTGCAGTTTACTAAGATACTTGTTTATTACAATGTTGTACCTACAGTTGGCATTTCATAAAGTCAATCTTACTCATTAGGGTTAATTTCATTCATAGAGGACCACCTATACGCTCGAATTTGAGAAGCACTAGAAGGGCCTTCTGGCCCCCAGATTAGTAGCTTTCGTGGTTTTCCGCAGCACCTGAAATTCTATATTCAGGAATTTCCTGATTTAATCTTAGTCATTGTCTCCTTTGAATACAAACATCCACTTAGAGGGGTAATTTACCTTTGTCATTATCTATTAATAACTAAGCATACATTTATAGACAGCTGTCGAACAGCCTTTAGAACTGCAAGGTACAGCAGCCACCAGCCACATATGGCTAGTGAAATTTAAATTAACTGAAATTAAATAAAATTATAAACTTAATCTTTCTCACAGACCACACTTTAGCTACTCAAAAATCACAAATGGCTAGTGATTGTGCAGTGCAGATACAGACTACCTATTGGACAGTGCAGATACAGACTATCTCCATCACTGTAGAAAGTTCTTTTGGAAAGTAAGGATTTTCACTGCTTTTTCACTGAACACTTCCTTCACCTCCTTGCCTTAACCAGAATCTGTAATTTTCCTACTTGGACTATTCCTACAGAAGCTTTCCTGCTTTCTGACAGATCCCTCAAGTGGAGATACATTAATTCTTATCCTCTGCTTCTCCTCACTTCATGAGTCTTATTACTTTTCCATATGTAAGAGCTTAACATTATGGGTGAATCTCTACCAGTGCCATTTTTTTTTTAAGTTCCAACACATTAGAAACAGTCTCTTCTGTTGTTATTTAAATAATGTTTTACTGGTGCTTACAGCATTTCAACATTTCTTTCTTGTCTCTGCTGTCTATGCCTTCATTGACATTTTTGGCACCTGGTTCTTTCTTACTGTCCATTTTTAATCTTGCCACTCTCTAGAGACTCCATTATTTATGATTATTGCCAAATAACAGCCTAGCTTCATAATTCCTTGACCTCTTATTTTTCCATGGTCTTCAGGCCTGCTGACACACCTGAAATATGTCCCTTTCCAAAATTTTAAGTTCAGAAAGACTATGCTCAGGGGCAGCCTGGGTGGCTCAGCGATTTAGCACTGCCTTCTGCCCGGGGTGTGATCCTGGAGACCCGGGATCCAGATGGAGTCCCGCGATGGGCTCCCTGCGTGGAGCCTGCTTCTCCCTCTGCCTGTGTCTCTGCCTCTCTCTCAGTCTGTGTCTCTCATGAATAAATAAATAAATCTTTAAAAAAAAAGAAAAAGACCATGCTCAGATTATGACACTCAGTAACCACCCATTCCCCACCTTTCTTTTGTACCTCCTCTTCAACCTCGTCAAGACTTGCCAGGCCCCCTCTTGGCTTCATTTTCTTCTTAGTCTGACCCTTATGCCAGTTACGATGTTCCTCCTCATCACTCAATACTCAATACACTCCTCATTGCCCTTCCACTGCCCCGCCTTTTACCTTCATCCTTTTGGTTTAATCTGTCCTGTTTCCTACTCTGATTGCTGAACACTACTGGAGAAAACTAACAAAACTACACATTTTACAGTCTCCTACGTCTTCTGGGCCCTCAATACTATTCAGCAATCCTTTTTACATACCAAGTTTACATGTTAACTCCCTTTCCTATACTCCTAGACACATGTTCCAAACTTTTACAACTCTTGCCAACTTTTGTATTCCATTCCTGTATCCCCTGAAAATTACTTTCAGTAATTTTACTTTCACAAAAACTAAGGAGATGTATAAGAAAGAAGTCATCTTTATTACCTTCTCTCTCCTCTACCTCTAGATATCTATGTATTACTTCTTTTGCTTTGCCTTGGAAAAATAAGAACCCCTGTTCTTCTCCAAAATTAACTTCTGTGTACTGGATCCTGCTTTCTTCTGTATCCTAAAGATCTCATCCATGATATAGTCTTCTCTTTTCTGCAATATCTTACATGCTCCCTGCCTTCCACATACAAACTTCTGTAATCTTCTTTATGTTGAAAAATGGGTCCTTTGTGACAGGCTACTGTTACTAATACATTTCCAATTAGTTATTAAAATAACCACACTTGCCTTCTAACCCATTTTCCATTAAGTGTTCTCATGAGCCTATTCCCCATCCCATCCCCAATGATAGTCCTCTATCAAAATTACTTTTGGCACATGAAAAAATGTTGAGGATATATAGGTGGTCAACAAAGGCCATTTCATCTGCCCTAAATCCTTACACATTTCTCATTATTCAGTGCAGGTGACTATAAGAACAAAATATCCTCTGATGGACAATAAGGGAGTAGATTTCTGATAAAAGGAGTGAGCAACAGAAGAATCAGGATGGAGAGTTAGTTCAAGGCACCTTGGTGCATCCTGAACTACTGTACAAGGTGGCTAGCTGAGCCTGGGAAGAATGAAGGTGAAAGGTGAAGGTAGCCTTCCCAAGAAAATGAAGCAGCTTGATTGGGAGTGAGGAAGGGAGGGTGAGCATTCAGAGTGGAATCAGTGTTATAATGCAGGATATGGGGGTGAGCTCAATACAAAAATTTTAAAAATAAAAATTAAACATTACTGAAACCAAAGGCAAGGTCAACTAATACCTAGAGAAGAGTAGCAACCACTACACTGACCAGAGTTCTTTTAATCTTTTCTTTTTTTCTAAAAAATGACTGTCTTTAAAGTCATTAATGAATGCCTATGAGTAAATGTCACAGCGTTCACATTTTTTATAACTATATTTTAAACTCCCAGATCTCTCATTTTATCTCAGTAGTCAAAGACTTAATACTTCCAGGTCCAGCTTCCTATAATCGAGGTAAGGAAGACCTGCCCAAGTTAGCAAGTAATTATTCTTCACAAAAGAGGTATGAAAGAAGATAGGAATAGCTGTTATTTATTAGAAATTACTGTGTATGACAGATTTATAAGAGATTCACCTCTATTCACATGTATAAGCTTCATAGTTACCCCATGAGAGGGTACAACTAATATCCACAATTTGCAGATGGGGAAACTGAGGTATCACAAAAAGATTAAATAATCCACTTAAACTAACTGAAACCAAGCTTGAAATGTAGCAGTTTTGATTCCAGAGAGACGATGCTGTTAAGCAGTAAACTCACTGCCTCCGTTTAGGAATTGGCTAATTTATCTTTAATGCTGTAGCCACTAGTCTTTGAATAGAGCAGATTTGCCTGTGAGCATGAGGATATTATTACTGACAGTGCCCATTAATCATTAATGTGCTGTTTGGCAAAGTAATAAGATAGGCATGTAACAGTTCATCTGGAGATTTGTTACCAAGAAAAAAGTAAAGTAAATGAGAAAGTCTTGTTAATGCTGAGGGACTGAGGGACAGGAAGCCTGAGTGAAGCTCAGGGGACTTAGAGAGATCATTTCAAGACTGAAATAAAATCAGGGAAATAATGCTGTTATGTACAAGGGATGACTGGGAAGAGTCACGACAGTGAGTTAGACACATAAGTGAGTGTGCTTTGTCCCATGTGTGACATCACAACAAAGGCCGTTCCAATTTAATCCTTTATATACAGTTGCCTATGTGGAATTCAAACAGGAAAATTGACATCCTGGAGATCTGAGATTGGAGGGAACAGAAGGATTGTTAAAGATGGTTTCTCATGTATCAGAGAGGACTGTCTGATCCCATTTGCCATGTAGTACCTTTCCACACTGGCATCAGGAGAAATAATTTGATAATCATGGCTTGGAAAAAAGGTACTGCTGAAAGTCTGTCAGTTTTTTAGTCTACTGATCTGAACTCAGGTAGAAAGACTGTATCCGAGTATAGTACTTATAGTTAATGAAGAGTTGAAAAGAACACACAAAAAAAGTGTGTATGCTTAAAGGCTTTGTTTTTTATAAAGATTTTATTTATTTATTCATGAGAGACACAGAATGAGAGAGAGAGGCAGAGACACAGGCAGAGGGAGAAGCAGGCTCCCCGCGGAGAGCCCCATGTGGGACTTGATCCCGGGACTCCAGAATCACACCCTGAGCCAAAGGCAGATGCTCAACCGCTGAGCCACCAGGGCGTCCCAAGGCTTTGTTTTTTTAATTGGTGAAAAAAAACCTTTCCATTTACTACTTCCATTTTAATGACATAAAAACTGTGACTTGTAATTCAACAATGATTTATTGCTAGAAACAGGGAGCAAAATGCAGAAGTTCAGTACTGTGGGTGGTGCTCCCCCTCTAAGTTCTACCTGGTCTTCAAGTCTGGTTTAAGCCCCACCTCTTGCATAAAGCTTTTGCTGACTAGCCCACATATATGACAAATTCCTTGCCCATAGTAAGTTGCCGATTAACATACCTTGATTAATTGTATTGCTATATATATATATATATATATATATATGTATATATATAATATATATACTTATATATATTTATATAATATATATTATCAATCTATATCTACATCCATCCATCCATCCCTCCATCCATCCATCCCCCTAGGAATGTATGTTTCAATAGTTAAAGTGAAAGAAGAGAAAGAAAGAAATAGAGTAGAATTTCTAGCACACCCGCACAATAACATTTAAGAACTCAAAGCCTCTAACAAAATAACAGATTTCTCTGAAATGATGTTATGTCATCTCTTTCAACATATTTTCCAGCAATTAAGAAATTATTAATCTTAAACTAGTTTATAGCTAAAGCTTAGCCCTATAACATACAGTTTTATTTTTTTAGTTCAGAGTGAAATATATATAACTATAAATATATATAAATATTATATAAAATAGATGATAGTGGACAGATAGCTAGAAAGGAGAGAAAGAGACACTCCATTCTATTGGCCACATAGGTGTCTGGTAAAAGTCATGATCAGTGATTAGGATCAATTCCATATTCTGGCTGTAGAATTTTGGCTTTTAGCTTTTAATTAGTAGCCCCTCAAATGTCTATGCTCATTTTGTAGTATTGGTTGATGGTTCAGAGTGGAGAAGAATTTTTTCTTTTTAAAATACAATTCCCAAAAGCCTTTGCAGCAAATAAATTTGTATACAAGAGTTTTATTGACTCATTTTTATAATGTGATAGGAAATCAGAGGTTACTATTAGTGAATTGCTATGAGTGACAAAATCAAGAATTTGTCAGGTTTTTTTAAAATCTTAGATTAGAAAAACAGTTAAAATTATTTTAATGCTTTGTGGTTTATAGATAGATTGTTCTGGAATTTTTTTTGTTTGGTTGATTAGTCACTGATTCCCAAGGGCCTAATAGCCCCATATCTTACATTATTAAATGTAATATCAGTCTAAAATAGATGCGGGGAGAAATTGATTACTTTAATCTTGGTGGAAGTAAAACAAGAAGGATCTGGTGTCTTGCCAATAAAATTTTTTTAAACCAAGTTTTAAGAAAGCACAAATGAGCTGGTTTCTCAATGGACTTATTTCTCTAGTCTTTCCACCATGCTTCTATTCCTATTTTTTAAATCACGATTAACAAATGGATAGAATTGATGAAGTATGGTAGAAATTATAAGCCCCAAAACTATTCATGGATACAATGACTCTCTTTCCCACTTTTTTTTTAAAGATTTTATTTATTTATTCATAAAAGACACAAAGAGGGAGAGGCACCGACACAGGCAGAGGGAGAAGCAGGCACCACGCAGGGAGCCAAACATGGGACTCTATCACGAGGATCACACCCAGAGCCTAAGGGGGAGCTAAACCTCTGAGCCACCGGGGCTGCCCCTCTTTCCCACTGTGGAAGATATCTTCTATTAGGATGGTTACTTCTTTTTCCTTTAAATTATTTTTATTGTGGTAAAGTACACATAACATAGAAGTTACCTCCTTAGCCATGTTTAAATGTACCATTCAGTAGCATTAAATACATTCCACAGTTGTACAGCGATCACCACCATCCATGTTTTTAACACTTTGCATCTTGTAAAACTGAAATTCTATATTCCTTAAACAATTTCTCCTCCACCCCAACCCCCGGCAACCACTGTTATACTTTCTGTCTAATACAATAACTCTTGCTCTCCAAAATCTTAAGTTAGCACATGCTGATTCATTACCTTGAATATTCATTACCTTCCTCTCATTGGATAATGGTCTACCTCAACTTTTCCTGCTTATACTACCAAACCTCAGCCAATTATTTTGTAAGTAGATTGACAAAATTCATGACCAATGTGTATCTGTCAAATTAGTCAACTACATAATGAAGGTGAATAAGAAACTTATAACAATTATGGAATTTCGGCAAGTATTTGTTGAGGGCCTACTGTATGCTTGACATTTCACTGGAGGTTAGAGAAGTGATACACATATTACACAGTATTTCCCTGAAGAAGCTAATAGTCTTGTGAGACCAAAAAGACAATTCCATATAATAATACAGTTCTGCAGGGTGCCTGAGTGGCTCAGTATCTGACTCTTGATATCAACTCAGATCATGATCTCAGGGGCATGAGATCAAGACTTGTGTCAGGCTCTGCACTGGGCATGGATCCTGCTTAAGATTCTCTCTCCCTATTCCTCTGCCTCTCCTCACCTGCTTGCGTTCTATCTCTAATAATAATAATAATAATAATAATAATAATAATAATACAGTTGTGCAATTTACGGTATAGACAAAATCAACTTCTTCTCTTCCTACCTTCCCATTCAGGAAAAATGAAGGTAAAAAACGCAGCAGTTGCTTGTTCTGCTTGAGCCTCAGTTTCTACAACTATAAAATGAGAGGGTGTACTAGGTGATTTTTCTATAAGGATCCTTCAAACTTAACATTTTTGTTACAGACAAGAACGCAGAAACCACTGAAGTTAAATAACATACATCCCTAAGGTTACAAATCTGGAGGCATAAATTAGATGAATATATAGAATAGGAGAAAGAATATGGAGAAAACTCTCACAGATTTTGCCATTCAAATGAAAATAGTTAGAATTTAATAGTTAAAAACCTTGAAAACCTAAGAAGATAATATATTGTTATTAAAATAATTTGCTATTTTTTACCTTACTTTTTTTTTTTAATTTATTTATGTATGATAGTCACAGAGAGAGAGAGAGAGAGGCAGAGACACAGGCAGAGGGAGAAGCAGGCTCCATGCGCCGGGAGCCCGATGTGGGATTCGATCCCGCGTCTCCAGGATCGCACCCTGGGCCAAAGGCAGGCGCCAAACCGCTGCGCCACCCAGGGATCCCTTTACCTTACTTTTGTACTTTTGGGTAAGTACAATTTTCAGAAAAGCAGCCAAATTTGTTCATATCTATAGTTGATATTCTGAGTCTCTTGATTCAGATGAAGCAACAAGACCAAATAAAAGTACATTTATTACTGTAGCACAATACAGAACACATTTATGGCAACACTTACATTGTTCAAAAAATACTCTAGCCCTCCTCTCACATTTCTTATTTTTTCATGAAAATCTAAAAAATGCTTGTACTTTCTGCCTTGGAGACATTCTTGGATCACCTTTCTCCATATATATTCAGTTAATTCCATCAATTTAAGTGTCTAAATTATTTTTACAAAATGCTTCTCAAAAGTTTCCCCTCTTTTCATTCCCATCCTGATTATAGAATCCTAGGGTTAGTGCCTTAAGGCTCACTTCAGATGACTCCCCATTGCGTGTTTGAACCCTGCACATCTCCCACATGCACCACAGTGCCACAGAATCATGCTACCCAACTTCTGGGCAAAGCAGATGTATGGTTAATAGCAATCAGATGCCAAGATAGCTGTCAAATGTCAAGGTGAAATAAAGAGACTGCAAAGTGGATTGTGAAATAATGAACTCCAGGTTACGGGTCATATTAGGAAATGATTGCAAACAGTCACATTCTTAATTTAGGGAAAGATGTACTGTTTTATTCAGGTGGGGCTATGGAGGAGACTAAGGGCATTATGCAGATTTTAAAGCCAAGACACAACATGTAAAATTTAAATATGTTATGATTTTGTATACGCAATGTAAAGGGACTACTGGTCATATCAAAAAATTATCTAGTTTGGGGCTCCTGAGTGTTAGTCAGTTAAGTGTCCACTCTTGATTTTAGCTCAGGTCATGATCACAGGGACCTGAGAGTGAGCCCTATGTCAAGCTCCGCACTCAGCAGGGAGTCTGCTTGAGATTCTCCCTCTCCTCTTGCCCCTCCCCTCAGCTCACACCTTCTATGTCTCTAAATAAATCTGTTAAAAAATATGATCTAGGTTGACACCCACATACATAAGACTATTAAAATTTGAATTTAAAATCTGAACAAAAATGGATATTATTAATTGTGCCACTTATGTGGCACTTAGCACATTGTCTTGTGTTTGGTTTTGTTTGTTTTTTGTTTTTTAGGTTTCAAGGTCTGTCGTCTATGTGCCAGGCACAGTGTTCAAGGTCTTATACACATCATCTCACTTTTTAATTTGAGTCTTATCTTTCTTATTGGATTATGAATTCACAGAGGACAAAATTATATACTATTCATGTTTATACCTCCACCCCAACTACCCTTCTCACACATCATTACACATTGTGGGTTCTTTCAATATATATTTGCTGAATAATTAATATTCAAATCACAGGAGCACTGTGGGGAATGGTTTTTAGAGTACAAATTTAGAGTTAAATGACTTGCATTCTAGTCTTTTATAAGCCTCCATGGTCTCACCTGTTAAAAAAGTAAATCAGATGAATGGTTTACTAAGGTCATTTCCAATGCTACAATCTATGAAAATACCAGCAGTTTTGTAGTTCTGAAAATCCACTTCCAATAATAATGCTCGCATAGTTGACTTTTATAGTCTAGGAGATAATTGTCATAACTCTGCTTCAACTACTTAAGAATTCCTTAAACAATCTAAAGCCAAACCTCACTTAGGAGCTTGAGCTTGCCCTTTCTCTTTCACTCCAGGGCCTAAATTGAAATGACTTAGTGTTTAAAGATCACTAAATGAGTGGAAATGTCCCTTCTTGTCGTCTTTTATTACTTAAAGCAAATTTAAGACATCACTGGCTCTCAATCACAAATTAAACATAACCATTTACAGGGAGTTTAAATTAAACTGTCTGAAGCTACAGTCCCTCCCCAAGAAGTCATTAATATCTTGCTGAAAATCAGTGTTGTCATTGCTTTAGTTTATGACTGAGTTTCATGATTACAAAGTGTCTTTTCCTTTAATATATTCCTAGATGTAATTGGGTACATAAGCTCTATAAAGAGCTTCAAAAGAAAAGGACATTTGTGAGCAGATACTCATCTCAAGGCCTTTAATTACATTTCATATTATCCTTTTCCCCCATATCAGAACCTTTGTTTTTGGAGGAGTATTCAATTTACTGTATCTGTGTTCAGAACTCTTGAGTCTTTGAGAGTGGCCCCAAATGGTCGGAAAAAGAATAGGAAAGGTCATTTATAGCTTGTTCCAAACTCTTTTCTGTGTTATATTTTTATTTCTATTTACTTTCTCCTGAAAATCATATCTAGCTTCTTTATTACCATCTTTAGTGAATCTAAAGATACACCATTTATGTTGACATAAAGTACTTTTAAGGGAATTATTCAAACTTTGGTCCTCCCTTAAGCCTACCCTAGATTTAGCTGAATAATCATGTAGATTATTAATACATGATTGATAATCATGTATTTCTATCATCATCACTTTAAAAATATTTTTTGAAGCTTAATTACACCAACATTGCAAAAAAATGGCAGAGAATATACCATTTATTCTTGGAGTCACAGAACTGTCAAGTTACTATTTAATGAATATTTTTTGTTTGTTATGGTTCCTACCATGGAGGAACTTACATTTTATTGGCAAGAGGAAATATATACATACACCATCAGGTGTTCTTCAGACAGCTGAAAATATGATGTTGGATTTCTGGAGACAGATCAAGCCTAGAGGTAAAAGAATTTGGACCAACCCATACTATTCTGGCTTAGCTGAATTTCAGAAATTTCCAAGGGAGAGAAGGTTGTAGAGAGAAAAGAACAGAGGTCCAAATAGTAAACACTGATTACATAAAGCTTTGGGGAATATCTAAGAGTCATATTTTTCTCAGATTCTTCAACATGAAACACTCTGATTTTCTCCCTCAACTTTATACATTATTACATTCAATTATTGCTAAGGTTCTGTTTAACAGTACATTTGACTGAGTACTCCAAGGCCTCCCAGGAGAGGAAACAACACTAAAGTTGTGATCTCCAGTAATTTGGAGTCCAGTTGGAGATCCAATATATGAATGCTACATAAAGAATTTGGGGAAAATAAATTAAATTAAATATAGAGAAAGTTCAGAGGACAGAGCAGACAAAAAATAAATTATATGGGATTAAACTACTGATATAAAAACTTTTTTGTCCCAAAGCCCAAAGAAGGACTATGAATTTGGATAAACTTTCTCAGGTGCCTTGTTCCGTATTGTCTAAAGATATCATGAACAAATCTCTTTTTAACTGACTCACAGAACTTTTCAGATGCATAATATTTTTGTAAAAACAAAAACAAAAACAACTCCATGAGTCTGGAATCATCCATGCTCAATCTTGTTGCTCTTAACTTACTTAAAAAATAAATACTTAAAAATAAATTAGCAAACATGAGTTCAGCACCTTCTGTTTGTCCAGTAAGGGATTAAGCTAGTTCAAACAATGCAAGTGGAAATAGTAAGATTCTTACAAGTAGGAGTCATATGAATTATTTCTTACTAGCAAGCCCTTAGATACCTGAATTATACCCTGCAAGAAAGTAAATGATGAGCTGTAGATTTAACTCTCAGATAAAATCAATTGTCTGAATATCAAGTGATTATTAATTCTCGATACCAAAAGAGTCATTAATAATTATTAGATAATTTATAAAGCTTGATATTTTTAGGAAAGTACTTAGCAAAGTACTTCACAATTCGAAAATACAAGGATGACATTAGGAAAGCATTAACACATTAGGTACTAAGCATTTTATTTTATTTTATTTTTTAATTTTTTTACTAAGCATTTTAGTAAAGCAATAGAAACTAAGTATACTGATAACATTTATAACAGACTTACTATTGCTTGCGTCCCAGCGATAAATAAATTAAGGCTTAGAGGGGGCCCCTGACTTGTTCCAGGTCCCACACCTAATTATTTATTGGCAAAGCTTTACAAAGAGAACCACATCTCTTAAATCTGAAATCAGGTTCTTTTCCACTATGGTCTACTGCCTCTTGAAGGCTATGTGGCATAGTAAATAAAAGCCCTTAAAATTTTGACTACATCGTACTGTCTTTGAGAATCACATCATGCTTCATGCTTTATTCACTCAAAATAAACAGAAACTGAATTTATAGTTTATTGGTTTCGATAATCAGAAAATTAGTATGTGCATACTTTCAAGATTATGACTTTTATTCTTACTGACATAGGTAAAAGATTCTATGTGTATATGATATATGACTCACAACAAGAGAAAAAGAATCATGTAAAAGACAAATAAGAGTACTTTTTGAGGTTCAAATTAGATGACTGACCAGTTGACAGGCTGTGTGCATTTATTTATGTTAGCCTTTATGTTTTAATTTGCTAGAGCAATTGAAATCTGAAACAGCACAAGGCTGGATGATTCCTTTCTATAAATTACATCTCTTGAAATGTACAAATGCAAGCATGAGTCACCAGCTACAGAATTCCAGCTTTAACCCATTATGTCATTTTTATAAGGAAACAAACCGGTGACCTTCATATGGTTTTAAGGACAATGAATTTGTGAATTACAGAGTATGGGAAAGATGTGATCATAACACAATCAAATGAGTTCAATGGTATGATCTAAAAGGTAAAAAAAAAAAAAAATAAAGTACATTTTATAGAATGAAGTCTGTTTACTTCTGTGATTCTTCTTCCATTATTCACTTCCATGTATGCCTTGCATATACTGGATTGATTTGAAACCAAATTGAAACATTCATATATCTCGTAAGCAAATTTTAAGCAGTTAACTTTCATTTGGGAGTTCCCCGGGCAGAAACAGTAACCAGAAGGAAAATGCATAGCCCAAAAAAATCTGCAATGTAGGTTTTGTTGATTGATTTCAGTTTTCTCTTGATTTAACCTTTTGTCAGAATTTTTAAACTATAATGTTACTGCCATTGTTACTTTTAAACTATAGTGTTACTAAAATTGTTACTTATATTTACCATTCCATCTAGTAAATACAGAGCAGAACCTCTGAGTCAGGATGTGGTTCAGGAAAGAAGTTGCCAGGTACCTCTCCTAAAAAGAGAAGAAGGAAAAGAAATTAACAAATATTGAGCCCCACCCACATCCTAGTCCCCGCTTTGACAAAGTACGTATATCCCTCATGTAATTTTTACAACAGCCCTAATAAATAGTATATGGAGACACAGAGAATTTAAGCCACATGCCCAAACACAGAGCTAACGCAAGATGCAGCCAGGAATCAAGCCCAAGGCTGTTTCACTACAGAGGTTGGGTAAACTTTTTCCATGGTACCTTGAATTAACGGCCTTAAGTTTTAAAAATATGCGAGGTGCTCACGCTCAAAATATCCTATCAGTGTAGCATTTACTCAGTCACTGACAACGTTTGCAAAGAACTAAATAGATGGAAAACAAGTCAGGAGGCACCAGCCATATATCAACTTCTACAAATCAAGTATGTGTATTTTCAAAGATTTCAGTTTATTTTTAGTGGTGAGGAATAATTATTTACTAATAGGAATAAAGATGGAAAACGCGTGCAAAATGTTATCTAATAATAGTAATTGGCAATGAAATAGGAAAATGGTAGAAATGAATTATAATATTAAAAAACTGACACAGAGTTTTTAACCAGAGGTCTTTGTGATTAAGAACATTTGGAGTATGTAAAGGAAAAAAAATAAAGCTTTTGAAGAAGGAGTTTAAGATTAAATGATGAGTATTATTATATTTGGTCACTATTAGTTAATATTGTTATCTAGATACTCTTTACCAAATAGTAAGCAAGTTTTCTAAGCTTAGTTTGGGGAATAGTTTGAAGAGCAGTTTAAATAGTTTTTAGGATCTGAGCATTCTCGTTTATGAAGATAATAATTTGTACCTTGCAATATTGTTCTAAGAATGTAATGTACAATGTACACATGGAAGTTAACACATGATAAACTCTCAATAAATGTTAAAAAAAAAAGACCAGACAAATTTACTTTAAGCTCCCCCAAATCACATTTACTAGGGGAAAAATAAAGCAGTCATAATAACACAGGAAACATTTGAGTACAGATTCCATGACATTCCATTCTGCTCTTATAGCTTCATAGCATAAGTGCTTCTCTTTTCATCTAATTTCATATATAAGTTATATATTCTCGTAATTCAGCAAGCTTAAGTTTAAACATGGCATCTGCATTTTAAATGCAAAGCATATTAATGTCAATGTTTAAAGCTCCCATTTCATGTCTGTCTATAACTTCAAAATATTTTCTTTTGGTATATTGATAATATGTTTGTACTGAGTTTTTCCTGTAATTTTTACAGTGAAGCCTGTCACTTCCAGTTGAGTAAATATTGTGACTAAATGGTTTTTAATAAAAATAAAGTATACCAAACAAATCCACCTGTGATCTAAGAATATTTTAAGAACCAGTTTCCAAATGCTATTCAGAGCAAAAGCCTATAGAGTGTTCAGAATCTGTCACACTAGTTTTTAACTGAATTCTGATTTTGTTGGCTTTAAAAAAAGTTAATGAAAATCACAGGTTGTACATATGCCAGTATAATTTAAATACAAAGAGGGCTGAGATGAAGCTATAAGCTTGCATGACGGGGTATACAACTCCCCCAAATAACCTGTTATGAATATCAACTGTGAATGGGGGAGCTAAAATGAAGTTTTGAACACAATTTTTGCCAAACATAAAGTATAGAGCTTCTACTTGTCATTTATTGGATTCTTAGAGACATGGTACTTTCTCCACCAGAGAAGTCACTGGAATGTATGATTTGGTGTAAAGATCAATGATTTAGAAAGAGCCATCTCAAGATGCCTGGGTGGCTCAGCGGTTGAGCATCTGACTTTGGCTCAGGGTGTGATCCTGCAGTCTTGGGATCTAGTCCCGCTTTGGGCTCGCTGCATGGAGCCTGCTTCTCCCTTTGCCTCTGCCTTTCTGTGTTTCTCATGAATAAATAAATAAAATATTTATATAAATAAATAAATAAATAAATAAAGTCATCTCAAATAGAAAAGTTTACATCATTTTGATTATACATAAACACTGAATATTTGCTGATGTGAGGTAGAGGCCAGATAAAAATTGACCTTTGAGTCTATCTTATTCAATTAAAAATATTTCATAGTGTTTCAGTTGTCTTACTATTTTGTCATAGTTTAGGTTTTTTTTTTTTTTTTTAACATTCTGCCCCAGCTTCCATATGCTACAAAATGTTGACACATTTTGTTTACACATACAGAGCTTAAGGTAGTAGCATTATTATTTTTAAATGAAATCCTGGCCTTTTATGATTCTTAGATGTATAAATGTTATAGTATCACACGATTATTATATGAAATTAATGTATTTCCCAGTATATTTTTAACAGTACAATCAACCTTTCAAAGTTATTTTAAGATCTGATTTTTCATGAAAGTAATGGATTCAACCCCAAATCTTTTTTAACAGTTTTATTGAGATATAATTCGCATGCTATTCAAGTTGCCATTTTAAAGTATACAATTCAATGGTTTCTAGTATACTCACAGAGCCGTATAACCATTGCCATGATTTAGAATGTTTTCATCATCCTCAAAAGAAATCCTGTGTACATGTACATGACTACATGTCACTCCTGACTACCTTACCTTCCCCACCCCCCTCCCCAGACCCTTTCCAGCTCTAGCCAACCAGAAAACCTTTCTGTCTCTATAGATTTGCTTATTCTGGAACCTGCAGACTTTTTTTTTTTTTTTTTTTTTTTTTGGAACCTGCAGACTTTTGAAAGATGTACTTGTTGGGAATGTCAGAGAGGTTGTCTTATGCTAAGAGGAGTTGACAAATAAAAGAAAATCTGTGGTTAGTAATATGGTTTTGATTAGTCTGGGCAAATCCTTAATTTCTTCTACACTTCTGAATGTAATAAAATTTTGTATCTTACTCTCTATCATCTATATTTTAGTATCGTAAAATCAATAAAAAGGAAGACATGCTCAAAGCACTTCTGTTCAAAATCATTCGATTTCAGAAAACTTTAGTTTCAAGCTCAGTAAAGTTCCATTTCTAGTCCATTTCTTTCTTTTTCACCATTGTATCCAATCAACACTTGCCAAACTTGACTATCCTTTCCAGAAAGGACTCATTTACATCAGAAAAGTTTTAGGTATGTGCTATTTGCCATTGAATGCCCTAAGAAACAGCTTGCCATCTGTTTTTATTTTTTTCCTAAGTCTCTAATATGGAACACTTAAAATCACACCTATTCAGAGGATTTTTATGAAGGCAAAATTGTCTTTCATTCTGATTGGTTTTGCATTATTCTTTTACAATGATGGTATAGCCATAGCCTAACACATTAGTAGGAACTCTCAACTGGTATCCATTTTAGCTGCCAATGTCAAAAAAAAAAAAAAAAAATTTAAGGACATGAAACCTGAATATAAAAACTGGGGCCTTCTACCCAAAATATGATATTATTTAATATGCTTCCCATTTAAAGCAATCTCATAATATCTAATAACATATATAAATAGATCCTATTTACATCCCCAAATGCATGCTTTAATCTTCTGAAGCATATATGCTTTATACATTATACAAAATAACCATTTTTGTTATTTGCATTGCACTAAATACAAGGATGTAATAGACAATGCACTATCTTGTATTTGAAAGCTTTTCCAGTGATTTTTGTCTCTTGTAATTCCTCCTCTGGCTTGCCATGTTCTGTTGGACTTGGGATTTGCTCTTCCGAGTGTGACCAATAGCCCACTCCATTGCTTTCTTTGACACAATACAGTAGGTTTAAAAGGCAGTATCACATTAGACAAATCTTTGTCTAGTATACTAGACATCAGAAAATTCAATGCACTTGAAGAGAAAGTTAAGAAAATTTAAACGAAGAAATCAACAGGATAAGGCAAGGTGGTATGTGTGCTTTAAATAGTCTATTAATAAGACTCAGTGAAAGACTGAAAAAAAAATGTTTTGAACAAAGGGTAGAAGAAATACAAAAGGAGAAGAGCATACCTTATGGTCCCATTTATATGAACTTCTAGAACTGGCAAAAATCATCTAAAGTGATTGAAGTAAGAAAATGGTTGCTTTGGGTTTGTGGGGGGTGCCCATAAAGGAACAGAAGGACTGAAACATTCTACGCCTTTATTGGCATAGGGACTACACACGTATGTATTATCTTCATCAAAACCGGTCAAACTATATTTGGAACATGTACATTTTATTATATGTGAGTCATACTTCATTACAGTAGATTTTGTAGAAGTCAAAGTAGTCAGTAAAGAGTGACCATTGTGTTTGAATGTGATCGTATTTTAATCCTGAATGAAAGATGACCTCCGTCTTTTTAAATATGAAATATCCATGCCATTCCAAAGGAGTACATTAATCTCTTTTGTAATGTATTCCCTCTGCTCAGGATTGAGTACTGGCATTTTAATGATGACTCTTAGCCACAGTAAGATAGGCATTTCTTTGATAAGCTGCTTTAAATGCCTGCTTTTTCCCTGTAATTTCAGCTGAAGAGAAATAAAGCAGCAAACTTATCCATTAAATCTTCACAGGATTCTTGACCTTTAAAGCACAATTTTGAACTGAAACTACTGTTTTATAATATTCTTTCTGAGGGTAGGCTGAAAGCAAAATAAAAATAATTTCTGTACAAAAAGTAAGATAAAACCTGTCTTGAACATTCACAAAATTACCCTTAATGTCACTTTAAAAATCAGTTATAAATAGCACTGGAAGTAATATGATTACAGGTGTGAAATTGAAAGACAGTGTATGCACTGTTTTTGTAGGAAATAATGACATAATGTTGGGATTAGTAAGTAGATATAGGTTGTGACCATCTTTCTTCTCTATCTGGAGTCACTAGCCTACAAATGAGAAAAACTTATGAAAGTCATGTGAGAATTTTAAAGGTAACAGTTCAGTAAGATAACAGTTCAGTACTATATGTTGACAAGTTGAATTTAAATAAAATATTTAAAAAACAGTTCAGTAAGATTGATAGAAACTGGAAATGACAAGATATTGATAATAAAATCTATCTCAGATTTATTTCTAAATAACTGAAAGAAAAAGATTGAGAATATATGGTAGATGCAAAATATTATTGTAAAGGGTGCTATGGCAGTGAGGCAGAGGCAATGGCTAAAGAGAGAGACAGAAATTGAAAAAAGTTTTAATTTTGCCTAGTGTGTTCCAGACTTCTTCAAAATTAATTAAAATTTTAGAAATGTACATGAAAATGTGGGGAATGCCAGAAAATATATTTTAGGTTGATAGATCTAGAAGTCATTTTTTAAACGATAAGATTGATTTTTTTTAATAAAGGAGTAGAAATGCTTGTATTACATCTCAATTCTCCTGCCAAGAGGGTGTGGAAACCCACAATAAATTAATCCTTCATGAATAAATGGCACAATCACAGTCATAGCTCACATTGTTCTGACTGCAATCATCACAGTTAACCACTAGGGGGCTGTAATTCCATTGACAGCAGTTCTCTGACCACAAATGTCTTATTCCCTGCAAGAGCACTTCTACAGTTAGGTAAAATTAAGTGGGAGCTACAGCAGGTAGAACAGCTCATTGCTATGTACTGAAATGATTTCATGCTTTTCTGCAATTATATATTTAATTTTTATTGTACAGAGAATAGCTTGGCCATTTGCTGCTTCAGCTAGCATGGAGTCTCATCATTGCTCAAAAATTATTAACTTTGTACCTCTGCTTCTTGAAATATACTAGTGGAACCAGTCTTATATCCTTTTTCATGAAGAAATTACTTTTATTTTTATTTTTTATTATTTTTATTTACTATAGATCCTCCTATCATTTCATGAAGAGGTGCTTTCACATATTTATTTCATAAATCTTTGTATTATTTAGAGCTATAGGAGAGAAAAAAATGCCAGAGCAAATTTATAATATCAAATGTGTTTTCTGATATTTATATTAAAATAACAGCTTTTACCCATGTTGTTTTTCACTAATTTGAAATCAGAACTACTTTTTCTTTACTTTTATTTACTCTTTCTTTGCTCTTTCATTATAGGAATGAAAAATATAACAATTTTCTGTTATAGTCTGTTATCTCTTGAATGATTAAGAGCATAGTCACATTAAAATATTTATATTGTGACTTTAAAATTTATTGCAAGAGTATTTGATATTATGCCTCAAATATGTTAACTTATATTGATAAATTTGTGAGCTAAGAAAATATTTTAATGTCTTCAAATAGTATAATTAATATTTATTACATATTTCTTATAACTTTAATGGTCTTTACATTGCTTGATTTTATTTACTTGGATGAAAGGAAGAATTAATTTTGTAGGGGAGGAAAAACCTTTCCTCTACCCTGTTGGATTCTATACCTGAGAACTGCAAATTAAACTGACAAATGAGAGATTAACAGGAGGGATCCCTGGGTGGTGCAGCGGTTTAGCACCTGCCTTTGGCCCAGGGTGCGATCCTGGAGACTCGGGATCGAATCCCACGTCGGGCTCCCGGTGCATGGAGCCTGCTTCTCCCTCTGCCTATGTCTCTGCCTCTCTCTCTCTCTCTGTGACTATCATAAATAAATTTTTAAAAAAATTTAAAAAAAAAGAGTGAGATTAACAGGAGAAAAAGTTTCTTTCATATACATATGGAGCCAACAACAACAACAAAAAAGCAGCTGGCTTGTTCAATTGTAAATTTAAAGACTTCTATAACTAACTTAGTGGGGAAAAGGGAGGAGTTAGGAACAACTTCTCTGGGATAAACAAATAGGTTTCTTTAGAAAAGATAGATGGGTTTTTAAGAGAACAGATGAGATTAGTTTGTGATAGTGTTTGTCTCTACAGGTATAGGTATGAGTGGTCTTTCCATCTTCTACAGAGCCATAGAGTTCTACGGAGAGAGGATTTCTGATAGCCTCACTTCTCAGAAATTGCAGCTTTTATTCAATAAAAGACGCTCAGAAGAGGCTTTCTTTTTCTCTATATGTTGAATCTCAAAATGTCTTTAACTTAAAATAATGTTTATACCAACCCTGGGGTTCTGAGTGGGTTCCCACAGATTTATATTTTAAGAAAATATGTGTATTTAAAATTTTTGACCATGTTTTATGTGTTTTAGGAAATTTCTTATGTTTAAAACATGTTAAATATTAATGTTCTTACAGCAAATTTCTTTGTCCTACAAAAATGTAACTAGCTAATATTTGTAATAATTTTGTTTTCAAA
This sequence comes from Canis aureus, assembly GCF_053574225.1. Classification (NCBI taxonomy): domain Eukaryota; kingdom Metazoa; phylum Chordata; class Mammalia; order Carnivora; family Canidae; genus Canis; species Canis aureus. The sequence continues at coordinate 36,614,442 of NC_135649.1, read as the reverse complement.
TCACAAAATAAATATCAATTGATACTTTTAAAATAATTGATATGAAATGGTGATTTTTCAAATTTCCCTTTCCACCTTCTAGTATCGTTTTGTACCTATGGGTAAAAAACAATTTAATAATTCTGGTTTGTAATGATTTTATGTGAAATAATGTTTTAACTTGATATTTAAATCATAATTTTGCCAGTTCATTTACAATGCTTACTGATATTTTACTTTCTCTTTAAGCTGCTGTACTGATGTTTGGAGATTTTTTACATTAATTTTATATAAATGAAACTGTCTTCTGGTGCTTATAGATATCAGCTTCATTGCTATTCAGTTATGTTTTATACATGAATAGTGTAAATAGTTATCCTAAACTGCTTTTTTCTTATAGAGTTCTCATTGCATTTTTCTAAATGTTTGTTTTCAGGGATATCATCCAATATCCATGAGCATCTATAGGCCAATGATTGCCATCCTTCAAAAATAATTGTAAGTATACCTATAAACATGCTCCAGGACTCTCATTTTGCTGTAATATTCAACAATTATAGTCAGGGGATTCCTATTATTTTGGTAATGTGGACCTATTCCTGAACTAAAAAAAAAAAATTTCCATTAGCCACTTACCATATCTGGAAAAGAAAATTATTTAATTGATACACAACATTTTAGTGGAACCTAATAAAAAAAAACAAAAACAAAAAACCTTAGCCCATTTTATTACCAAATAATGTGTTAAGCAGACAACCTTTCCAAAGTGTTTAATCACCACCCTGACTTTATATTAAATAAATATCAAATAAAGTAGCATAAATAAGAACAATTAGACTAGTGAAGACAAAATATGAATTTGAAGTTTTTCTCTTGCAGAAACAAACTCCTGTCTGAGATTAGGCCATAGAAAATCCAGCTACTGTGGGGTGTCTGGGTGGCTTAGTCTGTTAAGTGTCTGCCTTCTGCTCAGGTCATGATCTTGGGGTCCTGGCATCGGGCTCTCTGCTCAGTGGGGAGCCTGCTTCTATCTCTTCTTCTGCCTGCTTGTGCTCTCTCTATCCCTCTCTCTGTGTCAAATAAATAAATAAATAAATAAATAAATAAATAAATAAATAAAATCTTTACAAAAAAGTTAAAAAAGGCAAATCCAGCTATTGTTCTCCTATCACAAATTTTTGAGAGTGAAATCCTTAAAATATTCTTGATGGATGGACCTAAAAATCTCAGAAAGAGTAGAATGGGAGACTGAGAACTTTGTTTCTCAAAAAAGGGTATCAAGTTATAAATGTCAAAAAACACTGATTTAGGGAATAGACCACTCTGCATTCTATAGGTTTCCTAAGCATGTTATTACCAGTTAGGCAAAGTAGGCCAAAATTAGGTCCCTTATTTTAAGTTCCAGACTACACACAGACTAATTCTCAATTAAATTTCTGATTGTTCCCAAAGTCATACACATGTATTTAACCGCACAAAATGTTTTTAGAATGGTAGTGCTGGAAGAAAAACTGATAATGATCATAGAGGTTAACTTACTTTTACAGTGAAATTTTAACACTCTTTTAGTATGAAATGAATATATATTCATTACATAAAAATTAAATAGTACAAAATAAAGTGGAAAAAGGAAGTCTATCGAAATTGAAAAGAGGTTAGAGATGGGATATGGCTGGGAATGTCTGCTGAACATATTATTACTGATCGAAAAATAGAAGAAGAAAACAGAGCCTGTACCTCAAGACAGTTGCACCAAAATGGCTACATTAAAATATACCATAGTCAAAATGGTCAACATCAAATTGTCCTGTTTTGTAATTTGATGACTCACCATTTAAGATGATGACAAAGGTTACACTTCCTTTGTTTAATATATATTAAAAAAATTCTTGATGCTATAGGCAGCTTTCCATAACAGAAACATGAAATTCAAAAGGTGTAAAATATAAAATCTTTAAGAGTCCAAGCAGCTGTCCTGAGAGTACATGGGAAGTCACTCATTATACTTTTGTGAAGATCCAAGTTTTCCCACAGATGTTTTCACGGCATTGATGAAATAGGTTAATGTGGGCACACAGGTAAGTTTACACTCTCAAGCTACAGATGGTGCCTACTCACACAGAGACCACCTCATATATATCAATGGCATCATAAGGAAGTAATGACAGTACAAGCTAGTAAAAACCAAGGTCAGCCTTAGTAGAACGTGACGTAAGCCGATTTCATCTTTAGTGTCTCCCTTTCAGCGCTGGTCTGTCCTTACCATATTGTCTCCATATTACGAGAGCTCCTTGTTCTTCCTCAAGCCCTGGGCCCACCTTGGTACATATGCCTGTTGACACCTTGTTTTTATCCAGCCATTAATTGGAAAAGATTTGATACACAAATTCATCCTAGGGTGGCAATATCTAACAAGTCCTACCCTATCCAGAGAGAGGCACATTTTAACATTGAAAATGTGACTCCAACAATTGAATTCCTTGATTGGCCCGAAGAGCAAATATGAAATATGCCCCAAATCTCATCACGCAGGTATGTAAACTTGCTGCCTACTTCACTTCTCCAAAAGGCTGACCTCATCAGGGCATGCTGGTGACATAAAAATGGATGTGCAACACACTTAACTATATTTAATATAAAAAGTTAGAGTCTGGTTATTTATGGGGAATAATTTTGTTAATGTTACTAAGTATGTTCATTCTCACTGTACACAGGAGAGTACTAAGAGTTTTATGATAATGTATATACATCCACACCCTGATATTCCTTGAGTTTTTTATATGTGGGTCCCTGGTGACGTTTGTGGCTATTTTAAGCTATATAAGATGCAACTGACCTTTAAAAATAAAAGTCAGTTGACCTGATTTGTCTCCAGGTATCATTCAAACTTAGTAACACCTTCCCTAAAGCCCTACTTAATGCCACCTATGCTACTGTGATTATATATATGTATGTATATACATATATGTATGTATATATACATCACAGCTAAGGTAATAATTTAGGTAATGTATTCAATGTCTCCTGTGAAAAATGATCAGTTGGACAACTGTGCTCCTCCTGAGCTGGATAAGGTTTGTAATATTAGTAAGTATTAAAGGTAAATATTATCTTTTTTCTGTAAAACCATATTAGCACTTAGTTTCTTCACAGAAAGGGCTCGTGTAAATGAATAAATGATGTACATATGTTGGTTCTACAATGTCATGACCGGATTTATGCTGGTCACTTTTTTGAAACCTTTATTGATAATTTAGTAATTTTATCTTTTACACTTTTAACCATGTGAATTTGTGTTGCTACAAATAAATGCAAGTTCACTTAACAGAAGTTTTTTCAATGTGTGTTCTCTGATATATAAGTATTATTATAAAGTTCTTTAGGTTATCAAATTACTTTAATGAAAACATAAATAGACTATAACAAAAATCAAATGTTACCTACATTGATAAACAATGCCATGATTTCACTTTGCATTGTATTGTAGTTTTTGTTTTATTCTCAAATATTTTATTTCGTGGATTTGGTAAAATAATTAAATACATTTTATAAATCTTCAACTCTTCATCTGATTAAAGTAAATAATACATAATCAAAACTCATGAAAGGGGTACAGAATTGAGTATTAAAATGTTGTATGTTCCTGCAGAGAATATGCCTTTTATATCATCTACAGGAAGCAACATTGTGTCTTGCACATAATACACATTTAATGATATATTCAATAATTAGTTCAATAATAACTATTTAACTAGTAATGATAAAATAACAGTAGCTTGGGAAAAGATAATCAGGCATACTCTTTGGTAAATGAATATATATAGATGTTAAAAGCATAGGAAAACCAAAGCCTTTATAAGATAATTCCACATTCCTTACAATTGTCACTAGTATTAATATTCCAAAAATTAAAATGTGGTACATATATACAATGGAATATTACTCATCCATCAAAAAGAATGAAATCTTGCCATTTGCAATGACATGGCTAGAGCTAGAGAGTATTATATTAAGCGAAACAATAAGTCAGAGAAAGACAAATATCATATGATTTCACTCAGATGGGGAATTTAAGAAACAAAACATATGAACATAGGGAAAGACAAGGAAAAATAAAATAAAACAAAATCAGAAAGGGAGACAAACCACAAGAAACTCTTAACTATAGAAAACAAACTAGGGTTGCTGGAGGAGGGTAGGTGAGGATAAGGAGTAATTAATTGGGTAGTGGGCATTAAGGAGGGCACCTGACATAATATGGAACTGATATATGCAACTGATATTTGCAACTGATGAATCACTAAATTCTACCTCAGAAAGTAATAATACACTATATGTTAACTAAATTGAATTTAACAAATACAGTTTTAAAAATATATTCTAAAAATTTAAGTTGGCCTTTATAATAACCAATTGTACTAAAAAACATGTCTTTAACTAAGTACTTAAAGAAATATTTATTTTAATAATTTAATTGAGCCAATTGATAATCTGAAAAACTATATACTATATACATTTTTTGCTGACTAGCCTGCACCAAAATCCAATGAGACTGGCAACAAAGGTTAGAATGTCCACATCCTATGGAACTGGAGGGTATTATGCTGAGTGAAATAAGTCAATCGGAGAAGGACAAACATTATATGGTCTCATTCATTTGGGAAATATAAATAATAGTGAAAGGGAATAGAAGGGAAGGGAGAAGAAATGGGTAGGAAATATCAGAAGGGGAGACAGAACATGAAGACTCCTAACTCTGGGAAATGAACTAGGGGTGGTGGAAGGGGAGAAGGGCGGGGGTTGGGGGTGAATGGATGATGGGCACTGAGGGGGGCACTTGACGGGATGAGCACTGGGTGTTATTCTGTATGTTGGCAAATTGAACACCAATAAAAAATAAATTTATTATTAAAAAAGAAGAATGCCCACATCCTAATATTTCCACTTTTCACAATAAGTGAAAGTTACTGTATTTTGGAAAAGTAACTAGCCAAGCAGTTTCAAAGTAGAGTTACATGTCCATTCACACTAGATTATGGTAGTAAAATAGTTTTCTATGTGTGTTTTCTGTTTCTGAACATATGCCTTTCAAAAACATGTTTGCACTTTTAAATTATAGATTTCAAAAACGCTCATATCTCCTGAAATATAAAATATGGGAGTAATTTAAGTATTTACAAGTAAATTAATACATGTATCAGAGGCTATCATGATCAAGGAGTTTATGACATAAATAATGTTGATTTTTTATTTCACACTTTTAAAATATTTATTAGTCTTAACTTTAGTGCATATGGCCATCATTTTACAAATGGCACATATCTTTCAAATAAAATACAGATATTTTAATGATGCAAAATTTTGTATGAAATGAATATGTGCATATTTGCATCATGTTTTTATCACATTTTGCTCTTCTTTGAAAATTCTTTTTCCCCCACCAAAATCAAACATATGATCCAGACAAATAATACATGATGTATGTGAACTTGTTAACAAGTACAAAGAAATATTCTTTCTTTGTACATCTAGGTACCATTCTTCATTTAACTTTCTCAAAACTAAGTATCTTTATTTGTATCTTTGGAGATACTAGTAAGCTAATACTAAACTAATAAAAAGAATCTAATAAAATATGAAAATCAGAACACATATTTGGGTATGTTCATTAAAAATATTTATGAGTTGAAATCTATATATAAGTGATTGCCATGCCATTGAGTATTCCCATTGACTTCATAGGATTTTGATTATACGAGAATATACTCTGAATGTGTTGCAAGTTTCTTAGCATCATTGGCTATGACCCTGTCATTTAGATGGTTGGATTAGGCAAGAAACTTTTGGTCATTCTTGAACATCTTCCTATCCCTTATGACCCATAATCAATTTCATCACTAACTCCTGTCAACTTTAGCTTCTGAATATCTTCACTCCATTTCTAGCATCCTCATACTGGTTTGGCTTTCCATCGCCTGTTGTCTGAACAGCATTCTAAATAATTGTCCCAATTACACATTTGCATTCCCAAATCCCATTGTCCCAATTCTTAGTGCTCTTAGAATAAATACCAAAATCTTTATTATGGTTTATGAGAGAACCTAATCTGGCTCCTATCTACCTCTTCCATACCATATTTAACCATTTCCCCTCACCTCCCTCATGAATGCTCCAATTACAACTGTCTACTTTTGGTTCCTTGAACACATCATGCTCTAGCTTCTGTTGTGATTACTTCCTTGGATTTCACACCTTTCCTAACACTCACAGCACCAGTTAACTCCTATGAAGCCTTTAAAGCACAGCCCAAAAGATAATTCTTCTGAGAACAGGGAAGAATTCTGGCCAACCTTATCACCCGGTTTTAGGTAAGCTTCCTCTGTTATATACTGTCATAGACAACATTGTATAGCTTTCCATCATAACACTTATTGCAGTTTATAATTATACATTTATGTTTGTGATTAGTTAGACATTGCAATCTCCTCCACTAGATGTGAAGTTCATGACATCAGAGACAGTATTGACTTTTGCTGAATATTGTATTTTTAGCATCTAGCAGAGTGTCTAGCATATGATTCAGTAAATATTCATAGACTGAAAAACTGAAAGAACAAATAGATATTATGTATTAAAAACTCACAGGTGAAAAATTAGAGGCCTTAGTCACTAAGATCTTAACATAGAGTTGCCTGATGTGAGCTATCATCTGACAGCAGTGAAAGCATCGCCATGACTTCAAATGTGACATTAGCTATACAAGCAATTGACACATAAATGCCTAATACCACATTTGAATTGTTAAGCAGTCCAATAGGTGTTTTGAATAGGATTCTCTTGCCCTGTATCATTCACCAAGAGCTTCATATTCACATTTTAAGATAACTAAATCATATCACTGCTACGCATTATCAAATAAGCAAATTCAAATTCATGACAAATAAGTTCTGCATAACCTATAAAGTAATAAGAGTTATTGCTAGTGGGACTTATATTTCACGCTAAAAAATTGAGTATATATTCATAGATTATAGTATTAATAACATTGAATATGTGAATATATATGAATATAGTTGAAATGTGATGTTACTAAATGAATACCTTGATACGTGATATGATCCGGAGTTTATATTTCCTCCTGGCTAACTAAGCTTTCTTATTTCTGCTTTAATTTCATACTGTATTTTATTTTTATTCCTCTAAATTTCATTTTGCTCTTTTGCACTGATCCAAATCTGTCTTAAATTACATATATCTGCCATAACTCATACATTTTAATATCCTAGTCATGTTTCCATTTTTTCATCTGTTAAAATATTGACAAACTTTTTTAAGATAGTACAATGAGTGCTAGAGCAATGATTCTCAAACCTTATTGTGGATGGAATCATCTGGGAATCCTGTTAAGCTGCAGATTGTGATTCAGTAGATCTGGAAAGGAGCCAAAGAGTTTACATTTCTAACAAGCTCCCAGGTGACCATGTTGTTGGTCCATGAATCACACTTGGAGTAGCAAAGTAATAGCACAGGGGTCAACAAACTTTTTCTGTAAAGGGACATAGTAAATATTTCTGATATTGTGTCCCATATAATCTCTTGCAACTACTCAGCTTTACTGTTGTACCATGAAGTTGGCCATAGGCAACATATAAATGAATGGATGTGGCTCTGTTCCAATAAAAGCATGAACACTGAAGTTCAAATTTCATACAGTTTTCACATAGTATGATATATTATTCATCCTTTTTTTTATAACCATATAAAAATGTAAATACCATTCTTAGCTCACGGGCCATACAAAAACAGTTTGCCAACCACCCTGCTAGAATATGAAGTGCCAATGGATAAATTTGCCAGAAGCTGAATGTGTGTGATGGGACAGACTCTGTGGAGAAGATTGCAGTTGAGCTAAGACTTGAAGATGCAAGGCTTTTCTGAGGAGAGGAGTGGGAAGTAGTGAAAGAGAAATAGGCAAGCAACAGCATTACTGTTCTCTAAACTGAGAACATAAGAGTGTGGCAGGAGGACAACAAACCCTTCTGGACTGGGAAGGCTCCAAGGAAATAGGGATTCCTTATATGCATATTTAAATGGTTTCAGATTTTGGGGCACCTGGGGGGCTCAGTGGGTTATAAGCATCTGACTCTTGATTTCAGCTCAACTCATAGTCTCAGGGTACTGAGGTTGAGTCCACACTCAGTGTGGAGTCTGCTTGAGACTGCCTCCCTCCCTCCCTCTTTCTGTTTGCTCCTCCCCCCCACCCTCTAAAATAAATAAACAAATCCTTAAAAAAAATGGTTTCAGATTTTAATGAGTTGTGGTGTCAAGTGAGCAGGCAGAATGAGAAGTGGAGGATCCTATTAAGTTCCTCATTTTGGAATTTAAAGAGAAGACTGGTCTGCTTAGAGGGAGAAAGAGAAAAGAAATGATTGAGGAAAGCAGGAAAAACTGCATTTGAAAGGTCAGGACTCTCTGCAAGTGACAGCAGATTGTTCTCAGATGAAAGCTTTATGGAAGCATTTATATAAATAATTTAGGTTTGCAAATTCATGGAGGAAAAGTGAAATTAACATCCCAAAGCCAGACGGGGCAGGGTAGTCAAACAGTTTATTCATTATTACAAAGCACACCACAGACTAACAAGGGAAGTGAAGAAGTGAGGATTCAAGATTAAAAAGATGGTCTCTACAAATGCTTCAGCATCTGACGGACATTGCTGATGAACTACTGAGTAGGCATACATGCTGAGGTGAAATGAGCATGTGTCTATGATTTCTCTGGAAGTCACCGTGGAGTGAGATGATGGGATGTTACAAAGCACCAGAGTTCAGAATTATGAAAGATAGACTATCAAGCAGAAAATTAACTCAATCCCAATACTTTCTAGAAAGGTCTTCCTCTAATTCTCCTTCCATTTCTCATCTCATCCCTCCCAAAAGGACTTCATCCAGTTGTTTTGGAGTTGTGTTTTATTAGAATGTTGGAAGTAAATTAACATTTGCGGGGAACTTAAAAAGGACTTCATGAATTTGTAAAAATTCTCATAACAATCTAATAAATGGAGAAATTTTACTACCGTTTAGTTACTTAGATTTCCTCCAAAATAGAGAATGTATCTACCAGTAGCTGTGACTCAGTCATAACCCTGGGGGGTAAAAATAAAAAATGGGAGGCAGAGCAGAGGGAGAGTTTTTACTTTTGTGCAATAGGGGGAAAGCTAAAATTTTGGTCAGAAAATTTTAGGTGACTCAAATACTGACTAACCATGACAGGAAAGGCAACTTATTAAAGGAAGTTAGGAAAAAAAATAAAAATAAAGGAAGTTAGGAAGAATAGCAAATGTACACATAGGAAATTTTAATTTTTTTTAGAGAGCCCCTGACACAGGGCTCCATCACACAACCCTGAGATCATGACCTGAACAGAAATCAAGAATCAGACGCTCAGCCAACTGAGCCTCCCAGGCACCTCAAAAAAATTTTTTTGACATTCAAAGGATCTGTGACCAGGTTTCCTATCAAATGAGGATGATGTTACATTTAGTTATAATATGAATTATCATTTATTGAACATCTACTCAATGCCAGGCAATGTGCTGAAAATTATACAAATTATTCCATTTATTTTTCACATTTTAATAAAAATGGTTATTATTACCCATACTTCACATATGAGTCCCAGAGGGCTTAAGGGAGTTAACCAAGGCTCCCTGACTCATTTGGACTTGCTTAAGAAAAACTGCTATCGCGTAAATCTGGTAATATGCAGTATATAGCACATAGCAGATGTTAAGCAGAAATTAGCTGTTGTTTTCTTGCTGTTATTGTCAGTAGTATTATTGCTACTTACTTAATGCCTCTCAGCCTTTTTTACCTCAGCCATAACATGAAAGTCAGTATAATACAACTATATTAAAGGGATTGCATGAAACAACCCACTTAAAGTTCTAGCATTATAGAAGTCACTTAATAAACGTCAAAAACCCATAAATTTTCTCTTGAGGGATGTTTTTTATTTTTAAATAAGGGCAAATAAGATGGTAGATATTCATTCTTCCAATTATTTAGCAGCATGCACCTGTCTGATAAAGTTGACAGTTTCTCTTCAGAAAACAATGTTTGACTAAAAAATGACCTTAGTTTAAGTGCTTAGAATCAGGAGGCTGAGTTTAGGGCTGAAATACTCAGCACATACTTCAAAGTTTCTGAGTTTTTTTCTTCTCTATCTACTATTTCCTATCATTTATATCACTAAGGAAGTAAACAGATATTTCTTACGTATATGTGTATGTCACAAAAGAGTATTAGTTATAAGCCTATTAAAATTCATTCATTTGTGCCCCATTTCAAAAGTTGTATTTTCATAGTTGAAGGAATGTTTATTGATAATATGAGAGTGCTCAATAAGTGTGTTCAATAAATATTGGACACAGAGTGAATAAATGACTCATTTCCATTATTATTTATTATTTTTGTATCTTTAGATTTCTGCAGAGAAAGCTTCCTATAATTGGATATATACTTATCTCTGCAACTTCATTTTAACAAAACACATCATCTTCCCCTGGATGTAAAAATACAAATGAATTAGTCTTTATTACACTTTATTTTTTAAATTATATTTACAATTGATTTTGGTACTTGATGTGCTAACATTTAAGTGCAGCACACACCTTCCTTCCATTGTTTGCTCCTTGGTGCTTTCCTTCATTTATATGCATTGTGATGAGTTTTGGCACTCCTCCTGCCTTTAAAGGGTAAGCCAGATTTTCAGTTTACAAACAGATCTTGATGTTATTGGCTGACAGTAACCTCTGATTCTAAAAGGGAAAAAGATGACCAAGTAGCTCTAGTATCCTAAGAAAACTTATGTTGCAGTGTCTTCTCTAAATTGTTAAAATAAAATCTGAGCTAAAAAGTACATTTTTAGAGAGTGATTCTATGGGGGGGATGCTTACTTGAGAATTTATCATTGAAAAGATAGCTCAGGGGGGAAAAAATGCAGTAAAGTCAAGGAAGGACAAACAAATGAAGAAAGGGTAAAGATTAAGATTAGCTTGGGTCGTGATGAGGTATTAGAAGTGGCCTGTGAGCTCAACACTGAAGACAGTTGAATTTAGGATATAAGAGAGGGCCAGAAGAAAGGCAGTTCGAGAATGTGTGCTGAGGGGGAGGGGTTCACAAAAAGCTTGGAAACCAATGAGCATTGAGTGAGGCAGAGCTGATGGGGCCTGTTACATTATTGGGTTATATTTGGTAATGGGATAAGGTGAGAGCAACATGGAGAATATCGTAAGAGGAAGATGCTAATTAAGGGGTTTTGATCATATTTATAGCTGCTCTTCCAAAGAGAAACTCCTGTAGGTATTCAGATACATGGGCTCGATCTCTCATCTTTGTCTCATAGCTCAGATGCTTTGGTATCCTGCTCTCCAATTATTACACCTGTAACAAGCCTCCCCTACCACCAGGTGGCTACAGAGGCATGTCATGCTAGGGTAGCTTTCCAGTGTTTGGGACTCTGATGTGGTTTAAGTTTTTCCAAGTCACAAGTTTAAAAATCTGATCATCTATTCAATGTCCCATCCCATCAAGACAACCTTTTAGAAAAAGTTGAATGAAGCTTATCACTTCTTAATATTCATAAGCTTTGGAAATTGATTTTTTATGTTAGATTTCCAAGGAAGACACCAAAGCAAATGAAATAGAAGGAATAAATAATGATTTGTTTCAAGTTTCTATGACCCTACATTATAATCCATGACAGGTTCCCAGATAACTTTCTTTAGTTTAGTGTTATCCAACATTGATTTCTGTCACTTCAAAATAATTTGTTTCCCTCCCACAATTAACTGATTGAGATTCCCTATGGCAGAGTTAGAGCTGTGAGAAATGATAGATAGTCACTGAATTAGAGGAAGACGAAAGGATGTTAGATTCTCTAAAGCTTTCAGGGGAAGGTCAGTGGCAATTTGGATAGTAAGAATTGGCAGAAGACAGCTCCAGCAACCCTGCCTTCATTATACTTTATGATATCATGCCCCAGAGAACATAAAGTTCTCAGTTTAGTTTTTTGGAAGATTACATAAGTCCAAGATCATTATGTTTGACTCTTCATATTAATAGGTAGTGCATTAAGTTTGCATTAGAATGAAAAATAATGTAACCTAGTTTTTGAAAAGCAAAACGCAACAGTTATCATATCAAAATACCACTGTCCCGGGAAAAGGATGCTGTTTATTACTCTAAATTATTCAGAAGTTTTCACACCATTTTCTGTAAGCATTTGACTAATAGAAGAGTCTAGAACCTATAGTTGATGGTGATACACTACATTACATCTTTTCTACTTCTCTTTGTGTCTTTGGAGGTTATAATAAAGAACGAGTAGACTAAGGTATCTGGATAATATCACTTTGAATATCAGATTAATTCACCAAAATAATTAGGAATAACTATTATGGGATCAGCACTATGCCTGGAATTTTGGGAGTTGCAGATAACTATTGGCCAGGATCTCTGACCTCTCAGCTTGCTCTTGATCTTCTTGGCAAGATGAGATTAACATAAAGCAAAAAAAGAAAAAGCAGAAGGTTACAAAGAGCAAAATAGCATGCTCTAAGCAATAAGGATTATACAGGTATGAAGAGGAGAGAAATCAATGAAGCCTTCATTTCAGAGGGAGAGCCTTCAGGAAGTGAACTTATAAATTGGGATGAATTGTATACATAACTGTCATCATTATGTCTTCCATCTCATTATGCAGCCTATTTGTCTTTTTATACCCTATCCAGGCAGTCACATAAGTCCCTTTGACATTCTAGGAGCTCCACAAATACTTGCTGGTTGATCAATTAATTTTTTTTCTTACTTCATTTTTTGTTACTTTTTTAAAAAACGGAAGTGTAATTGACATGCAGGTGTCTTACATAATGATTCAGCAATTCTGGACATTACTCAGTGCTCACCACAAGTTTAGACACTGTTAATTTTTTTAGAAGGATATAGTAAAAGCAAGCCAAAGAGAGACATTTTGTTTTTCTGACACATATATAGTTATCTTGAGAGTCTGTAATGACCATAGATCGAGTACCATATCATTAGATCATAGTGCCAATCTGAAAGTGAAACTTACAGATCTGCTCCTTTAAGAGTGCTTACCCTCAATATCAAAAAATGAAGCTATATTTGAATACCTGTTGAATTCTAAAAGCTATTTTAGTCAACTAGTCTGCATCAATTAGTCATGACTTATCACATCAAGATTTTACAAGGTCAGTAATTAATTTTTCAGCAGAAATGTTTCTCTAATACATGGTATATCTAAAAAATTGATATAAGCATTTAAGTAGTAGGCGTTTGCCCTCCCTTTAGGAACAGTATTAAAATATTATCTATCTTGTGCCTAAGAAAAGCTGGGGTCTTTTGGTGTTTATGTCTTTATATTAAATAACTTATTTGTTAGACATGCTTCTCTCAAATTTCAGTCATCCATAAAAGCAAAAGGCATTGAATAATATGGTTACAATTCATGTTAGGCAAGTACATGATTTTAACGGGACGTGGTTAGACGTAATTAGAATAGTGGCACATCACCAAAGATAGGGATAGAATGACGGCCATTAATCAAATAAAAACCTTGACTAAATTTCTTGTAGGTTGGCTTGTCTCTACTACCACATTGTGTTTTGATGAGTATGTATATTGAAAGTGACATTATAATTTAGGATTCAGGCTGTTGCAATCATAACTACATATAAAATAATCACTCTGGGAAAAACAACTGCTTTTCAAAACTGGAATACTGAACATGTGTTTTTCTGAATATTGAATTAAATGGACCACAACTTCATAAATGGATGTTCTCCCAAAGGAAATGTAAACTATTAAAATCCATAATTAATAACCGGTTTGTCACATGATATTTTTCCTCTTTTTGTATTTATGTCTATCAAGTAGTCTGCACATTTAAGAGAGTGTCTATATTTTAACTGATTAACCAACACTTTGCAAATAGGCTTCCATCACTGGAAAAGCAGAAACAAGGGCTAACTCATATTTTCCCCTTCAATTTGCCATTGTTCTAGAATTTTAGGCAGGAAAATATGTTCTTTTATACATCACAGATAAGATTATATATGCACTTTAATTTTTGGAGTACACTTGTTTTCCTACTTTTAAATTGAGTACTATTCTTTTGAATTGTTTTCTTTCTCCTCATTTTCTAAAACCTTTAGCTGAGAAAGATCTAGAATATCACCCGTAGTTCTCATTTTGCTGAGAAAGTTCTGGTATTTGGTTCCATTCTGTTTCAAGTGCCTAGGAAAGTTCTAAACCCCAGCTTTGGTAATGGAACTTCTTCATCTAGGGAGGTCAGGCAAGAAAGAAATGGAACATTTTATGGCAATCATATCGATAAGATTCAAAAAGTTTGAAAGAGCCAAGTATTTGAAGAAATGTAAATCACCTAGATTTCCTATGCATTACTGGTGGAAGTGTACATTTGTACAACTATTTGGGAAAAGAACTACTTCTAAAGCTGATTATTCACAGTGCATATAAGATGTGTTGTCTTAATTTTAATTGACCAATTAATTAATTATATCAATGCAGCCATGCCTGGTGAGATGATAATGGTGATTCACATACCAAGAGTTATAATTAACTCCCTTCTATGTGCTTGAAGCCAAACTATTCTTAGAATTCCAGAATGGCTGAGCACCCAAATGGGCATTGTTTGGTAAGGCAGCATACCAAAACTGGGACAAAACTAGAAGAGCTATAGAGAAAGGCTTGTTTTGATAGGAACACTATACATTTACAAAAGTGCATGGTTCATAGTCTTTGATCAATGACTTTATGAAGCAAACCAAAAAGAAAGAAGCAATGATTATTTGACAGTGGCTGCTCGATGTGCAGATTTTTAGTCATAACCAAGGAAAAAATAGGACACACATCAAATGGAAAGTTTTCTGTTTTGTACATTTGGGAAAATGTGAGTTTCTTCTAGACACACAGGAAAGATGTATCTTCATCACATAATTCAAGAATAATGATCTACAAATTCGTGTCAGGAAAGTTTAAGCAATTTTAAATAGTCATATTCAATATGTAAGCCCAACATAATTAGGTACAAAGCAAGTTGGCTTCTGTAAGGGGAAATTATAAGACAAGTAGAAAAAAAAGTAGAATTATTAACTTAAAAAATTCCACAAATTTATAACCAAGTTCCCCACAAATGGTAATTTGAAAGAGAAAGGGAATTGTCATTGACGAGGTAGGAGATGTTTGGTTTTAACAATGACTTACTTATTAAACATCTACTACTGTCAGGGCCTAGACTGGACTCCGCAAGTTATCTCTTCTAATTCTTACAACAGTCAGCTGTCAATAAACAAGTTATTATTGAGCCTATTTAACATATAAGGAAACACAGGTCAAGAGGGTTTAAGTGAATTTCTAAGGTTCCATAGCTCATGAGTGACAGAGTTGGGATTCTGAACCCACATCTGTCTGATTCTAAACTCACATTTCCTTCCCCTAAAGCTAACCCATGTATGTAGTAGCCATACTGAGTGAAAGAACGGATCCCTAGCTAGATGTTTTAGGTCTCGTATCCATCCCCTCTTCCAAGCTGGTTCTTCTGCACAGAGCATGGGCTCCCAGCCCTAGCTCTATTATTTACAGCACTGGCAAGTGACCCATTGGGCTTCTCCTTGACCAACTGGGCATCGAGCAGTGCAAAAGCAAATCCCTCCACAAAGCTGGGAGAGTCATTCTGTGGGCTACTCCTGCATGCTGGGGGGTACATATTTACTGGGTCCTGTGGCCCTAAGAAAAGTGAGGGGGTGGAGAGACAAATCAAGCAGCTCAGTACCTGCTACTACTAAAGCTGACTATGTCCATATTAAGTTAATAGTAGGAACTCAAAAATGTTATTGTTATTACATTATCATCACCATTATTATTAGCTGAATAACTCCTAGCAATTTACATTTAACCCCTCTTGGACTCAGTTTCCTTGTTCATAAAATAAGGTTGACACTACTGGAATGATCTAAGATTGCCATGGTGATTATATTACAAGATAAATTCATTTTAATACCCTGGAAAATTGCTCTTTAAGTGTTAGTAGGACAGGAGAGATAAGTCATTTTTTCCCTCTGATGTGATTAAAGTGAGATTATAATTATCTTGAAGATATTGGCTCCAGTGTATTTTATTTCTCCACATTTCTACTAGCTTTCTGACAAACTAGCCTTCCCAGCCTCTTCATGCCCTGTGTGTAACAGTTTGTTTAAATTAGTGCTGATAGAATTCCTTTTCCATTATTTCTAATAACTTAGATCTATTTTCAAGATCTATTCCTAGTCCCTTCTTTCCTTCATAATACCTTTGAATACTTAGGTCCCCACAAATCTCTCCCTCTACCACAGTTTGGCAGTGACCGGTTTCCATTTTTTTGTGTTCATTAATGTTATCTTATTAGGTAAATTGTAAATTCTTTGAAAGCAAATTCTTTGCTCATACATCTTAGTACTTACAGAAGCACCTAGCCCAGTGCCTTACAAAAAGTAGAAGTTTAATAAACAATTACTGATGGATAAATTCATGTAAGTTATTTCTGAAATCAGTCATTAATTCTTATAACCAGAACTCAAAGAAAATTCTAAAAAATTGAACACCATGGTTCAAGAACCATATAAAATGTGGCACTGTTTTATGTGGTAAATAAAATATAGACTGAAAACTCACTTAAAATCCAGAAAAGAGGAGCGCCTTAGCTGGCTTAGTCAGTAGAACGTGCAACTCTTCATCTTGGGGTCGTGGGTTCAAGCCCCACATTGGACGTGGAGCCTAATTTAAAAAATGATACTTAAATAAAATAAAATCCAGAAAGATTCGTTTGTGAGAGAGAAATTCATGATAAGTTATTTAACTGAAAATAATTACTTTGGAGGAAGACCTCACATTTTTTGTGTTGACATTATAGATGGTAAACTTGCCTTCCTAGGAAATGTTTTTAGGGCCCTCTGCCAAAAAGGACATTAGGCTCATAGGTCATAGCTATGTTCTGATAATTAAACCAACACTGTAAAAGAATGTATACAACTTGCAGCTCATTGTATTACTATTTTCAGACAATTGGGATGAAATATATCAGTGAAAAATACACATCAAATTTAATAAATCCTTGTTGACTGCATATAAAACCAATTTTTAAAAACTGACACATTTTTCCTGATTATTGGCAAGGATACATTAGAAAGCCTTTTTTATACAGTATAT
Organism: Canis aureus; assembly: GCF_053574225.1. Lineage (NCBI taxonomy): Eukaryota > Metazoa > Chordata > Mammalia > Carnivora > Canidae > Canis > Canis aureus. The sequence continues at coordinate 36,597,175 of NC_135649.1, read as the reverse complement.
TTTTAAATTGTTGTTGTTTCAACTGTCACCTTTATTGACATTATTGAACTAAGGATAAGAGATATGTGAGCATCCAGTATGTGGGTGGTATGAAATGGAAGTAGAAGATGGGCCGTGTACCTTAGGTAAGCTTCCTTGTCTTGAGGTTTCAGACATTGATCTCTTTTTGAAATGAAAATAAATACCTACTTCCTTAGAAATATGGCAAGAGACTGTTCAGATGACCTACTACCCTTGCAAATGAATGTGTTATAGTAATACAGGGTTTTATTATTTTCCCCTTATTTTCATGCAGAATAAAATGCCAGTTGAACATCTCCATCTCCCTCCCCAGCCACAGACACACATATTACACTGGTAATGAGATGTGGGAAGAGAGCCTTTTAAATAGATTTTTAAAACTTAATTTCCTAAAATAATAAAGTCTAGGGGCTTGTCTTAAAGGTCCATGTGAGTACATGAGAATCTGTCAACACAATGTCTGTTCTCAGCATTTTCCCTAAGGGCAATATGCTATTTTGTTTTCCCATGTAATTATTTTTGCTTGTCTTTTTCTGCTTATGTACTTTAATTTCATTTAGAACTTTGAAGATGGAAAAGTATGACTGTTTAGATTCTCTCATAATATAAAACAGTCTTCATGATAAAGACTATGAATTCTCTTTGATAAACATCTGCTTATAGCTGAATGAAGGATTGTTTAGCACAGAATGTGGTATTTCAGTGAAAAAAGCAATTTATCTAAGAAATACTTCTTCCCTTATTGCATTTACCCTCTCATCAGCTTGGTGTATCTCTATTGCCTATTTGTTCTTTGTTACTATCAAGACTGCAAATTTCTATCTAGAGCAGATGGTGTAACTGCCATTGTTCTAGTGCTTAAAATTCATTCTGCTGCAGGAAATTTTTATCATTAGACCTCTAATTTAGCAATATTAACAAATTGGAACTATGAACCTTTTTGTCCAGCATGTCCGGCCTTTGTTAGATATCTGAGCAAAAAAATATATACATATTGATATCATGAAAATTGTATAAAAAAAACTCATTTGATTATTTCTTGACAAATCAATGTGAATTCTTATTTCATTAAGTTAATATATGATGGTGGAATAAATGCTATAAGATGTTAGTCATTAGTTGTGTAAGAGTTTGTCATGGATTCTCCTTGTTTCCTTTACTAACATATCCATAATTTATGCCAAAAGAAATTAAAATTATAATATGTATCTTGATACTTTTTGAATAGAATATTTGAATTTAAACCTATTTTTAAATTTCTAATTTCAGCCTTTTTGTCCATAGCTCCTAATGACACCCCACCATACCTACTCCACCTAGAAAGCCATCAGACTTCATATTTTACCTTCAGGAAAGAATCAGAGATAACATCTTTTTTCTTCTCTCTCAGCCACATTTTCAGTATTGGAATGATTCAAACTAGATCAATAAAAGTTTTGCATTCAACTTTAGCTTTACAGCTTAAAAACGAAGGCAACAAATATTTTTTGGAAATATTCATAATAACTTTTAAACAAATGACACATACATACAAGTGTTCAGTAAACAGAATTCTACAACATATCATAAGTTTTCCGTGATTACTACTTTAGAAATAATTCCAGCCCATGTAACTGGTAAATTGTAAGCTGTATCCCATGGTTGTATATTTGTGCAATCACCAATGAAATGACTCTAATTAGTTGAATACATGTTGATCCAGTCAATTATTGCTGGAGTGACCAACCAAACATTCCAGTCTGCCAAGGACAGTCACAGTATGCACTTACTGAATAAATGTCAGTAACACTTTCTGTGAGTCTCAAAAGTGTCCCAGTTGGGATATTAAGATAGATGTTTGCTTTTACTCTCATGCACGCATATAAACCTAAGGAGGTACGTGCTGACACATATAAGAGAACTATGAGCAAACGTCCCTTATCCAGAGGAGTATGCAAACTTCTTAATGACACAACAGACCTATGTGAAACCATTGCAAAATAACCCATACATCTTTGAATTAAAATTCTAAATTTGTGACACAAGCAGAAGCACTGTGGGAATTCAGAGAAGAGATACATGGATGTGAGCTAGAGTAGTTTAAGTCTGATTTAAGGAGTTGTTCTGCTCTAGGGCTTTGCAGGCATGAGGTCATATGGGCAAAGTTATAGGGATAGTGATAATTAAAGTTCACGGTTGATCAGTCAACAGTGGAAATGACCAAATGAATACAAAGGGTATGGTAGAAAAAAATAATCAGTAAGGACTTAGAAATTCTGGTCTTTCACTCTGGCTCTGTCACTGGCCAACATTATGTAGTTGAGGAATTTACTTCTTCCCTTTGGCTTTAGTTCCTTCATCTGTAAAAAGAGGGAGTAAACTGGATTCATTCAGCAGGCTTACTTATTGTGAGACTGCTCCGTGCAAGGCACTCCACTAGACTATGCAAATGATTGCTAAAGTTCCTTTCCTGCTCTAACTTCTGTGGCAATCACTTCCATCACTGGTGTTTCCCGTGACATGACATGACGTTGTTCTAGTCAGTTCTGGATCATTCACTTTTTTGTCAAAAAAGAATGTTGCCTGCAGGTAAGTCAACCCCACCCAGCAAATATTTGTTATGTTAAATTGACTGGAAATTTTTCCTTTCAAGTGTCCTTGATTTTGTCATTGGATGAGGACCCTGTCTTCATTCTCTGTGATAATGATGCAATCCCAGAATGTAGGGGACCCTTCAGGGAGAAGCTGGTAGGGCATATCTGTAGAGCATGAAAACTGCCATTTGTAGCCGAGGCTACAACCGATTCAGCTGGAAAGCTGGGCTACTGTGCCCTGGTCTCCTTCCTGACTTTTCACAACCGAGGTCTGTTTTCCTCTCTCTGTATCACCTTGATCTCAGGAAGCTTGCTCTTGTTCTCCATGTGAATCACCTAACAAGAGAGAACATGCTGTCTCAAGTGAAGTTTAGCAACTGAACATGGAATTTTACCAACTCCAAGAAGCTGGGATGTCTTCTGTGAATCCAGCTGGTTCAAGGCTGCAGGCCCACTTCCCTTGGCAGGTCTTCCAATTGCAGGGAGTGGGGAAAGTGGCCCTAAACCATCAGAATGGATTATACATCACATTTGATAATACACACGGACACTCCACTTCATTAACTGGAGAAGTTGGAGATAGATCTAATCTGAAAGGAATCTGGGGAGCAAGAGAAAATGGATTCACTTGTCTAATATTTATTCTGTACTTGAGAGTTGTGGTATGCTAAAAAGTAGTTATGTTTATCAATAAAGAAGCCTGGACCTTCCTAATATTGTAGAAACAAAATATACAAAATATAAGATCAATATAAGTCTTGTTTAAATTGATACTTAGTTCATTTGGCTCATCATAAAACAGAGGAAAAAAGTTTTTTTTCTGTAGAAGTGCCAAGATATATTTAAATCCAACAGCAAGTCCACCTGACTTTTGTTTCCTTTCAGTATTAATAGTGGTGGTCATGGTCATAGTGGTAGGTGATAAGATGGAGAGACATCAAGATTTTTGTAAAGAAGGGTTGAATGAAAAGTAGAAATAACAGGAAAAATTAGAGCTACAGTAGATGTTCAATCATAAGTGAGAGATGCAAGGAAACCAAATTATTGCAATTTAGAACCCCTCAGTTCTTTAGAAATTTAGAACCCCTCCATACTCCATACCTACCTTCTCCACATCGAACTTTTACACCCAGAATGATTGCCAGTGTCGTCACAGGGGGTTGCCCTTACTTTTTGTGTGGTTAGGCACGAGAAGGGAAACTGAAGTCCTTTCCAGAAAAGTATTCTTAGTACCTTTCACTAATTAAAGAGAGAGAGAGAGTTCTAAGTGCTAAGAAATTTCTACTGGCTTTCCACATAGACCCATTGAAATTTTAAAATTACAGAGTGTAATTTGTTTTTCAGAATTGCATACTCTTGTACATTTAAATCTGTAAATGTACTGAGGCAGCTATATAAAGCATTAAATTAGAGATACGAACAGCTGAAAACTAAGTGAAAAGAGCTGAAAATAGAGTTGCAAGTAAATCATTGAGAATTTGTCTTTTCAAATGTACTGCATGTGAATTTGAAATCAATCTGTTTTATTCTGTCACTCATAGTAGACTCTTCTACCCCCTTCAATTGATAAAGCACTTAAACCTTGAAAGCCTCTGACTAAAATGGGAGGATAGGACATAGGTCAAGGAAAAGTGAAGATCATATGGAATGGTATGGGACCAGTCGATAATATGCTGAAATATTAATACGCAGGTATCCCTAAGTGTATGTTTAAAATAAGGCCAAAGTTGAAAGTAGATTATTTCTTTGGAAAATGGGCTCAATTATTTCAGGGTGTAGGAGCAAATGCAACTCAAACCTCCACATTTTTTGTGGTGTGTGCATGTGTGTGTACGCACATGTATGTATTTAATCATTGTTCTGGCAAAATAAGAGCATTATCCAAATTCCAGGCCTTATTCCAAAACGTCTAGGGATTGGAGACACCTTACAAGGTATTGCAAGGGGCCAGGCATAGGACAAGAGAAGCAAAATGAAGATGCTAATGCTTGCTGGTATCTGAAGGGGATAACCAGCCATAGGAAACACAAAAAAACAGTAGAGCAGAGCAGACTTGCTTTTAAAAAGGCAATGGAGAGGCTTCAGTTTTTGTAGTTGAACAATGCCAGGACTGGCTAAGGAAGAGTGTACATAAGAAGACAGAGAGGAGGCTGAATGGAGGCCAACAGGATGGTGGGTATTGCCTTTCTTCCTGAGATGGAAATTTTCTGGGACAGAAAGAATAGTAAGAAGATAGATCTGTGCATCCATGGTGTTTCAGGACAATTTACTGGGCTCTGTAACAAAGTTATAGATTACTTTGTCTTTTAATGTAGAGAGAAATGACTGATTAAATGAAATATTTCACTGATTTTCCTAAACAAATCTACTTAATAGGATTTCATAAACAAGGAGTGCTTTCTCAGGTGAGCTAATGTGAACCCACTCATTCCCTGAACCATTTACTGAGAACAAGCTGACAGAGGGCAGCAGAGCAGCCCGAGAGTTCAACACAGTAAAGAAATCCATAATATAAAGACAAAGACTGACAGTTTTAATACTTTAAAATAAGGAGTTAGCAGCACGTGGTGCTATCTGTTTTTGAAATGTGGAGGCATGAGATGTTATACTCTCAGGGCCTTTAGGTTAGTAAGCATGCAGATCGAATATGTTGTAGATGGAATCCTTGTACAACTTTAAATGCAATCATTTGTAATATGTTTTGACCATTATGTAATACTACCTTATTACATTATGTAATATGTCAACTGTTTCAAAAATATTCTAAGGGAAGAAAGAATATCCTTACTGATCATTAATATTTCTGATTTTGCTTTTGCTTGAGCAACTCCATGAGTGTTTATTTGGTGCATTACTTTTATTATGAAAAGAAAAATAGGTGGGTTCTCTTGTTACAAAAGTAGTTCTATAAATATTTTGATCAAATTTTTACTGATTTCTGTTAATGTGATAAAACAATGTGAAATAAACATCTTAGATGCCATTTGCTGATGATTAGATTGTAAGTGGTAAAGTCCATTTACAAAATTGTTGAGGAATTTTATTTTTTAAAGGGAAACCATGATCAGAATATGGACATGTTCATTAGGGGACTCCCAGCCTTTTTCAGAAGGTTGTATTCTACCACAGGGTAAAGAATCCTGGTTTGTTCAAGTGATATTTTCAATCTAAAATCTAGGAGGCAGGTGCTCACTTGTCCTCCTCCGTGCTTGGAAAATACAGGGAGGAGGCCATAGTGGCAACTGTCACCATGATTGATTTCGTTGGGATGGAAGATTGACCGGCTGGTTGTACTCAATGCACTGAGGACTCCCTCAGAACAGTGAACCTGTTACATTGAAACTCTGCAAGGGAGAACAAAACAGCAATGTTTTCAAACTTAAAATTTTGAAATGCAAGATACTTTTCTCATGTCATCTCTTCTACACCACACAATGTTTAAGCCATGTGTTGTTCACAGAGTATAATATTGCAATGATAAATGTATATGCAACAGATGAAATAGTGATAATAACTGAGAGTATTTTAATTTTGTATTGAATCTTGTATAATGCTGCTTGTAGAGTTATAAGTAGATGTAAGAAGATTCATATATGATCAATATATTTTACAATCTTCCTGTCCCTGAATTTGAAGTGTATTGCAGGTTAACTCAAGCCAGAGGAAAGATTGTCTCATAGAACTCTATGACTCTCAGAATTGAAATGTGAAGTGACAGTGGTATATCATAATAGTAAAATAATAGTAATATAAGGTAAATATAATTAAAATATGAATTTATCATTCATTTCTTCACTCAACAAATGGTTATGTAACACCTAATATGTGCAAAGCATTTTCCACATATAATTTATTCTTAGTGAATATCATCTCAGCCAAGCTAATAATGGAAGTAGTATTAGCTTCAGTTGACTCTTGGCCATGCATCCGTGAACCATGGAAGGTAGGATTGGATGCCATTGTTCTCTGCATTTCTGCTTACATGTAGTTTACAGCTGCTTTGAATGAAAAGGTGCAACACACTCCTCTTATTAGGAATGATCATTGAGTAGGAATAATCAAGGAAACATTCCTATATGACATGTATCCCTGACTAGAGCAAAGTACCCAGCTGAGCCATTTAGGTAGTGGAACGTTAGAGACTTTATCAAGCATGTCCAATTGTTTGCAAGACCACAGAATTTCAACCCCATTTTGATCTTAGAACACTCCAAAAACTCATCACATTCTGCACAGGAGGCGAGTTGTTACAGTGTTTCCAGGCTGTGCCAGGTCACAATAAAGCTTGAGAGCAAATGTATGACAGCTGCCACATTGGTAACACATCACACACATTTAAAAAAATTATTGAAATTCATTTTGAATTTGATATTCAGTGCCATCACACAAATAGCTATTGGAGACTTAATGGATGCCACTCTCCATCCTAAATGCATTGAAGACAGAAGCATATTCTGTGCATTCAAGTGCTTTACAGTCCGGGGATAGCAATCTCCTGACCCCTTTTCAACAGCAGGACTCTTCTATCTTACCCATTTGAATTACATTACCTCTTTTTTTATTTTGCTTTTTGTTTCTTCTTGATCCTTAAAGAATTAAGTGTTCGTTGGTAGATTCCTTCTTAAGCAGATGCTATCTGGCTACATTGGCATGTAAAATTACAAATGGACTCAGATATTTTCTCTTAACATAAGACTATTTTCTGCTTTTGGTGATTCTTTATATTTAAGAACACAAAATTAGGACCCTTGTACTCTGTTAGAGTCCCATCTCATGCAGAGATCTTGACTAGTATATTCTCATTTAAAGGTGAACTAATTCTGTGAAAAGCTGACAGTGGTTTCCTGACTAGCTTTTATACGGATGGATTTTTTTTCCTAATTGATTACCTTTTGAAATAAAAAAAAAAAAAGGAATCATTTTCATTCCAGACTGGTCTAGATGCAAGTCGTCATTCACATAAGGTCAAGAAGGGAAGAATTAAGTTTCTTTCCAACGTTTTACTTTTATTTTCCTCAATAAAGTACAAATTGCTCTCGAGAGCAGAGAAGTATGACTATATTTCCCAGCAGATGATAATGAGAAAAGACCATAGTGAAAGGATATTATGCCATTCAATCAGGATATGGTCCTCATTCAGGCAATGATAAAATAAATTGTGTTAATTTCTGTACATCTTTGGAAATATCAAGTCTGCATTTTCATAGTTTAGTTCTCATTACTGTATCTTATATGAAAAAGATGCAATTGTTTTTCTAAGATTTTTATTTATTTATTCATAAAAGACAGAGAGAGAGAGAGAGAGGCAGAGACACAGGCAGAGGGAGAAGCAGGCTCCCTGCAGGAAGCCCAATGTGGGACTCGATCCCAGACCCCCAGACCCTGGGATCATGCCCTGAGCCAAAGGCAGACTCTCAACCGCTGACCCACCCAGGCATCCCAAAAAAAGATGCAATTAAAGCAGAGAAGAGGGAGTTTCTATGTTATGACTGAGGTTTCTTTTAATTAATACTTTGTGACATCTATATCAAAACGTTTTAAAAACCTGAGCAAATGTCTTATTTTGAAATCTTGTGGGAGTATACAAGTTAGTATTTTATGCATAACATGGGTAGATGCCATTCAGAATAGTAAATGATCATATATTTTATGTATGCTGTTGTTTATGTTCTATGGATTTGCTTATGTTTTAATTGTGTGTGTGTGTGTGTGTGTGTGTTGTGTTTAGCATTACTATACCAGAAGGATAACATTTTTCTAGCTTCTGAGTTCCATTAGAAAAGTGTATGGTGTTGTAATGTAAGGTATTGGACCATATTAGTTTTATGCAATAAAAAAATTCCAACCATCTTAACAAATATGGCAGATGTGTCAATCTTAAAAATAAAATATGCAGTTATTTTACTAGCAAAATGAGTTTATTTGGGAATAGCAGAGGAATTGTGATTCAGGACAGGCAAACTATAGCAAGCCATAGGCAAGTCCAAAGAGACAAAGGGAAAGTCAGCTTTTTTTAGGTTTTAGGAGGAAGTTAGGGAAGACTGTTTCTATTTTTTTTATTATTTGAATTCAATTTAGTTAACATATAGTGTATTATTAGTTTCTGGGGTAGAATTTAGTGATTCATTAGTTGCATATAACAGTTGCATATTACATTAAGTGCCCTCCTTAATGCCCATCAACCAATTACCCCTTACCCCCACCTACTTCCCCTCCAGCAGCCCTCAATTTGTTTCCTATAGTTAAGAGTATCTTATGGTTCGCTTCCCTCTCTGTTTTCATCTTAATTTATTTTTTCTTCCCTTCCCCTATGGTCATCTGTTTTGTTTCTTAAATTCCACATCCAAGTGAAATTGTGTGTTTTCTCTGACTGACTTATTTAGTTAATGTTAATACCCTCTAGTTAATACCCTCTAGTTCCATCCACCTCATTGCAAATGACAAAATTTCATTCTTTTTGTTGGCTGAGTAATATTCCAGTGTGTGTGTGTGTGTGTGTGTGTGTACACACTACATCTTCTTTATCCATTCATTTGTTGTCAGTGGACATCTGGTCTTTCTCCATAGTTTGGCTATTGTGGACATTGCTGCTGTACACATTGCAGTGCACGTACCTCTTCAAATCACTGTTTTTGTATTCTTTGGATAAATACCTAGGAGTGCAATTGCTGGGTCATAGGGTAGTTCTATTTTTAACTTTTTGAGGAAACTCCATATTGTTTTCCAGAGTGGCTGCACCAGTTTGCATTCCCACCAACAGTGTAAGAGGGACCCCCTTTCTGGGAATGGCTGTTTCAAACAAAAGTTAGTTAGAGAAGAACAAGAGTTTAAGGTTGTGGCAGTTTCTCATTGGCTACAAGTAGTTGCTGGGGCAGGAAGGGATCTTCCTTCTTTTTCTGAAAGCAGGAGATGAAATCCCCGTGTGAGAATGTCCTCCCTCATCAAGATAATTCTTGCTTTCCTTCCTTCTACTGGTTAGGCAGGCTGCAACAAGTGATACATCCATGAAAGCTCCCCTTCAGGGCTTTCTGATTCCATTTTAAATGAGGTTTCCTTTATTTATTTCCACATTAGGGATTTGTATAGGCCTTGGGAGTTGTTGGCATCCTGAGACTTAAGTATCAGAACCAGTCCCTTCCCCATTTCTACATTTCTTATGTCAGCTCTTGTCCATGTGCTATCCTCATTCTCTTTTTTTTTAATATTTTATTTATTTATGATAGTCACACACAGAGAGAGAGAGAGAGGCAGAGACACAGGCAGAGGGAGAAGCAGGCTCCATGCACCAGGAGCCTGATGTGGGACTCGATCCCAGGTCTCCAGGATCGTGCCCTGGGCCAAAGGCAGGTGCTAAACCGCTGCCACCCAGGGATCCCCCTATCCTCATTCTCTTAAGCTGCCCTACATGTCAAGAAATGTGGCCAATATCTCTAGAGAGCCTTCCTTACAGATGACCATCCAGGGGAATTGTGAATGCTTTCTCTTAATTTCTACCTTTGAAAAATTGTGAAAGACTATAATTGCTTACTAGGATCATTAGTGTGACCAAGACCAGACCCAGATAGAGGATGCCCCCTCTGGTTGGGGGAGGGAGCTATAATAGAACCATATACTGTGGGGAAAGGTGAGTTGCCCAAGTGAGTTCCTGGATGGCTCAGTAGGTAGATCATGCTACTCTTGATTTTGGGCTTTGAGTCTGAGCCCCACATTGGGTGAGAAGCTTTCACTTTAAAAAATGAAAATAAAAATAAAAAACAAGAGTTCCCCAAAAGAAGGAAAACACTGATAACACAAAAGTTAGCAGAAAATGCTGGAAAGACCAAAACAACTGATCTCTGCTATATTATACAATAACAAATTTATATATATTTACATACATGTGTTTATATGTATATCTACACACACACGTGTATCTCCTTTTAGATTATCAGATTTTTATAGTCATGTTCATATAGACCCTATATGCTTTCTGTTAATATTCTTTTTTTAATTGAGTGATAATTGCAAATTAGTATTTTTAGAAAGATTTCTTAGATTGCTCATGAATTTTCAGTTTACTACGGACATACACATTTGTTTTTTTGTTTTGTTTTGTTTTTTTGTTTTTTTTTGTTTATTCGAGATTGAGAGAGAGAGAGAGAGAGAGGCAGACACACAGGCAGACGGAGAAGCAGGCTCCATGCAGGAAGCCAGATGCGGGACTTGATCCTAGGACTCCAGGATCATGCCCTGTGCCAAAGGCAGGCACTAAACCGCTGAGCCACCCAGGGATCTCCACATTTGGTTTTTTTGTTAAGAATTTTAGCCCACAACAGCGATTTGGTCATTGACTCCCAATATTTGCATATTGGTGTTATTGATGAGTAAATCAGAAAACAAATATGACAATGATTTTGCAAAACAGAACCCATTTTCTAAGAAAATAATTAGAAACTAGAAGACATTTTTTAAGGAGAAACAATGTTATGATTAATGAGGTAGATGTGAAGTTTGTGATAATATTACTTTTGCTTCCTTTCTGATTCATAATTTTGTTCTACAAGTGAGGTTTCTGGAAATGAAGTTTTGCAGTTTGCAGAGCATCTAAAAAAATTATCTCTTTCAGTGTTCACAAAAGCCCTAGAAGCTAAGTTACAGATTTATGTCTTAGAAATGGATGGAGCAATACTGATTACTTTGTAGTCTCTGTTTTGTCTTTAATGTATGAATTGGTGTTTTTATGCACACTTCTCACTGCCATAATGCTTTGTTAGCCTTCATATAGTCTTCATTAACATATTGATTTCTTTAAATGAAAATATGAACCACAGATAAGTTGGATGATTTAACCTAGATAGTACAAGGTAAGTACAAGGTGAAAGAGAGCTTTGAGCTTTGAGTTTCTGTCCTCTCTGCAAAACCAAAATCAATCAAGTTTAACAGGATAATACTCTCAGTGTGAAAGAAGTTTGCTAAGAAATTATGAAAGTACAAATTTATTAGAATACAGAGCTACTTACTTGGGCTTACAGTTATCAATTACATGTTCTTGGGCTGGCTCAATTTCAGGCAATTTGCTGCAAAACAAAACAAAAAAGTTCCTGTTTTTAGTCTTGCAGGGAAAAACAATCCATCAAAGCACAACAGAGGAATAATTGCTCTATAAGTTGTAGAGAAAGCAGATTTTAGATTTAAGTTTTTGGGCCAGTGTTTTCAGAGGTCTATTCCCTTTGCTATGTATTTCATACTCTAAGTGAAATTAGTGGACCAGTTTGGGAGCTTGTGTGCCTGCCTAAGTGAATAATAGCTGCTTGTTCAAATATCAGCATAGCTAGCGGAGATAGGTGTGAGTTTGCCTTGTTTTCAGCAATAGATACATTTCTAAAAAGTTGTGTTTAACCAAACTTTTCTCAGGTGAGTCATATTTTAATTGCATGGTAAAGAACCTCATGAGCCTCATAGATTCACATTAGGAGGACTACTAGAACTACTGCATTGTTCTCCTATAATTTTAACCCCCACATGTTCATCAGATTAGCATCATATTCTTTCGAATTAGATGTGTCACTCCTATTTAATGATTTATTAAGTTGGCATATCACCTCTTCATGGGATCTGAAGGTTTTGGTACTTGAGCTTCTGTTGATAAGAGTTGCATGCTTCTTTTTTTTTTTTTTTTTTTTCTAAGAAAATGCTGTATTTAATAATTTCCCTCCCCCCATCCCGCTTCCTCCCCCCACCCAACACATTTCCCTACTGAGTAGGGGCCAGACCAGGCCCTCCCCTTAAGGCAGATGGTGTGGAGGTAACTAATGGCAAAGGAAAAGCATTGGCCAGGGTCAGGGTCGGGGTGGGGGGAACATGAGTAAGTCAGGCGAGGCTACTGTCATTAAGAGGATGGAGATGGGAGAGCTGTTTGGGTTGGCTCAGGCCTACTGATGCCACGCCCAAGGGTGACAGTGGCCTTGGAAAGAAAGCTGGTGCCCCAGCCAGCCAGCTGTAGCTCTCACCTATTCCCTACAGCCCTTTCCCAAAGGCAGTGAGCCTGAGCAAGGGCCACGCAAAAAGCCACAGCCCAAAGGGCAGGAATAGTATCCAGAAGCCAGAACCCATTAACTGGAAAATCTTTGACCTTCCTGATTTCTTAGAGGGGGACCTTCAACCTCTAGAAGGTTCTCAATGGGCTCCATTCTCCTACATGCCCAGGGTGTTCTCTTGGCGAATGCAGGGCCCACCAGGCAGACTCTGAAGTTGTGGCTTGGACTTTATTGCAGCAGGGAGCGTGGGCTCACTGACTACCCTCCTGGGCCCCGCCGCAACCTGCCGCAACCCCCATTGGTGTTTCCTTACAGCAGGGAGCCCTGCGCCCCCCTCCTTACACGGACACTGCAGTTCCAGAGCCAGTGCCCAATGCACCATTGGTCAGTTCAGCAGCAGCGGCAAAGGCAGCAGCAGCAGCAGCAGCAAAATCCCCAGCCCCAAAGGCACCTGGGGATTTTTAGTGCAAGATAAGTGTGTGATCAGCAGGTGTCAGAAGGGGCAGCTGAAGACGACAAAGGCCAAAGGCTCTTCCCTGAAAGGGCTCTGCTTTTCAGTTCCTTCTGGCTCTACTCCCCTCCAATTGGGGAAGAGATCTCAGGGTGATGCCCTTGCCTCCCCAAACCCATGGCCCTGCCCCTTCTCACCCTAGCCCCTGTTCCTCCATCTTGAACACACCCCTTCCTCTTCCACGCAGGCAGGTGGGGCCTGGGGATCTCCCTGCTGGAGGGCAAGTGTGTGGGAGAGCGGGGCTGTGGGGACTCCAGTCTTCCACTTCCCTTTCTTCCCTTCCTGCTGGACGCCCCACCCCCTTCCCAAGTCCAGGGCTTTCTTACATCCTCATCCTCTTTCCTCTCTGCTTCACATTCTCCCCAAGGCTTTAGCCTACAGGTGGGCTAGGCCAGGCCAGGGGCTTCTCACACCTCCTCCACCAGAGTTGCATGCTTCTAAATAAAATAAATGCTGCTAGAAGCTTTGAGGTAATTATTTTCCTCAGAATGGAAAGTATTGAAAAATAGGTGGCAACATGCTGTAGATATAAATGAAAAGTAAGGGCACACTAAATAAGGGCTTAATTCTTAATGCAGAGTTTCTTTTTTTTTTTTATTTTATTTATCAGAAACAGAGAGAGGCACAGACACAGGCAGAAACAGACTCCATGCAGGGTGTCTGATGTGGGACTTGATCCCGGGACTACAGGATCACGCCCTGGGCTGAAAGCGGCACTAAACCGCTAAGCCATTGGGGCCACCCCTCAATGCTGACTTTCTTAACTACACTTAGTCTGTAGTCATGATGTAAGGAGCTGAGGGCCTCAGGATACTGGCCTAGATATACAACGAAGAGATCAGTCAGCGGAAAATGGTGGCTCAAATAATCCCCGAAGTGGATTCTCTACGGAAAGCATTTCCAAGGAGAGAATCAGAATATAGCAATTTTCAGGAAGGGCCTGTGGGTGACTGGAGGAGAGAGGCAAGTGAAAACAGCCCACAAAGACAGCAAAAGAAAAGGCAGCGCTTCCTCTGTTGTTTGGGTGGCATTGGTCCCTATTGTATTGAATGCTGAGAAGCCACTTCACAGTTACAAAGGAAAAGAAAGGAGCTGTGAAGAAGCTTAGAAAGAAGTAGAAGAAAAGAAACATAAATATGTGGTGGTGAGAGGAATGGAAAATAGGAAAGAAAATAGCTACATTAAGGCTCAGGTAGGAAGACAGGCCGCCTCTCTTGGAAACTGAGCCTAAATGGCAGACAGCATCAAAGGGAGAACTAAAGAGAGAGTTCTAGGGAAATCTTGAAGAACTAACTAAAATCATACAACCAAGAGTAACACAGTTGAAAGCATGTACATCCAGTGCATGTAGTATAAGAATAAAAAAGACATGATTGTAAAAAATGCAAAGGGTTATGTAAGTTCAGGGAATAAATCAGGTTTAATAGCAAAGTAAACTTTTTTTAAAAAATATTTATTTATTCATGAGAGACACACTAAGAGAGGCAGAGACATAGGCAGAGGGAGAAGCACACTCCCTGAAGGGAGCCTGATGTGGGACTCGATCCCAGGACCCTGGGATTATGACCTGAGCTGAGGGCAGATGCTCAACCACTGAGCCATCCAGGTACGTGCAAAGAAAACATTTCTTTCTTTCTTTCTTTCCTTTTTTTAAGATTTTATTTATTTATTCATGAGAGACACAGAGAGAGAGAGAGACAGAGAGGCAAAGACATAAGCAGAGGGAGAAGCAGGCTCCATGCAGGGAGCCCTATGCAAGACTCGATCCCAGGTCTCCAGGATCAGGCCCTGTACCAAAGGCAGCAATAAACCGCTGAGCCACCCGGGCTGCCCAAAGAAAATATTTCGAAGAAAAGGAATGGAATATGCACCATTTCCAAATGACCTCTAATCAGTCACTAGATAGAGTTACCAAAACAAACATAGAGGAGTTATTTCTAAAAAGATAGGAAATCTACAAGGGATGAAAGATGATTGTGGATGGGATAGAAAACAGAAAAAGAGAAAATCAGGTTTGGGAATATTATGAGATGAGATTGCCTCTATTCTGTAGACAATTGAAAGTCCCAAGGATTTTTATACTTGTTAAAGAATTCTAGAAAAAAAAAAGGAAGTGTTATAAAGCAAAACTGATTAAATCTGAAGATCTAATTGGCTTTATCCAATAATTCATGAATTGGACAGTATCCCATGTAGCGAATAGAAAGGGACTCAGCAGAGCTGTACAAAATGAAAGGCTTTTATAAGCAGAATGGGGAGAGAAAAGGAAGTTTCTAACAAAGAGTGGATTGTTTTAGGCAAGGTCACCTTCCTTTGGGGATGGAAGGGGTCTATGTGAGATTATCTTGCTAGTGTTGACCAGGGAATTCAAGATTGACTGGTTAAAGATCACATTCCTGGGAGAAGCTTGGAACTGCAGTGAAGTTAGGTACTAAGTCGAAGTTTGGTGATGTGGGCTTAGCCCAAGTGACTCCATTTAGATCCTGTTGTCTCTTTTCTAGCAATCCATAGTGCCTAATACACTTTCAAACCCCTAGGAGATTTTATTTTCATTTATCCAATTCAGTTCTTTTCAATACCATTTAAATGCGATGCAAAAAAATATTAACAACTGGGAGCATATTATGTCATCTTTATCTACTGATCAACAATTCAAATAGTTTTTATTCTTGTAGGCTTTTCCTTGAAGATTGATTTATTTTGATAATTCCTGACACAATATGATATAGCAGTATTTCTTCTAGTACAGAGAAATGCAGTCAGTATTTATCCTACTGTTGACTACATTGTTCAATGTACAAAGAAAGCTTTGTTTTTTGTAGGTGGGGAGGAGGCTGGGTGGGAAAAGAGGAGGAGAGGGCATCAGCAAGGCTTTTCACTGTTGTATAGGAACTTGAGAAAAGCAAAAGTCATCTTTAGTCCTTCCTCTCTGTGTTTTAAAGAATATTCATGCAGTATCACCATTTGGTCATTTCCTTATTGAAGGATGAGAAGTAGGAAATTAGGTTTTATCCACGTACAGAGTGGCTCTGTAATTTTGCATGACTTCCTATGAAATGGAGATAGCACAGGCCTGACATGTATGTTAGTCAATTTGGGCAGCTCTGGAGACTGAGGACAAAACCAAAGGCATAGAACTCTCAGTTCAAATTAATGTCAGTCATTCCTCTATTGCAAAGCATCATTTAAACAACCAATGAATGCTTACTAAATAGGGATGAAAGGAAAATCCTAAAGTCCAATTTGTTGATGGTTTACAAGGTGGAAGAGACTCCAGGGGGTACTCATTTGGATGTATTGAGAGTATTGAGAACTCACTGGGTACACCATGACGGTTGGTTTTTTTAACTCATTGTGACACATCATTCTATGCTTAAAAATATTCAGTGAGGGGCACTTGGGTGGCTCAATCGGTTAGGAATCTGCTTTTGCCTCAGGTCATGATCCTACATCAGGCTCCCTGCTCAGTGGGGAGTCTGCTTCTCCCTCTCTCTCTCTCTCTCTGCCCCTCACCCCCACTTGTTCTCTCTCTATCTCTCTCATAAATAAATAAATTCTTAAAAAAACACGCAATGTGCTCTTATCTCAACCCCTTCTCATGATTTACACCTTAATGATAGAGTCCCAGGCTTTTCTCTCTCATTCCCTATTCCTCAGCCACAGTGGCTCACACTCACCTTAAGCCATTTTCACTTGACATTCTCTCTAAACACCAGAATGTCAAATGACTAATCCTTCTCCTTCAAGTCTGAGGTTATATGTCACAGCCTGAAACAGTTTCACCCTGACCACCCTATCCAAACTACTGATGCCAACCTCTTATGCTGGTCTGTTTTATTTATTATTTTTTAAAGAATTATTACTATATAGAATTATCTTATTTGTTGACTTCTTTAGTAACTTCTTCCTTGCCCCCATATTGTAAACCCTATTGTAGCCAGCACCTTATCTGTCTTGTTCACAGCTGTATCCCAAGCAACCAATTTGCATGTGTATTGAAATATGAATGATAAGTAATCAAAATAGACCTAGCTAACCAGTTAAGTCTTAGGTCTAGTTCAGGGCTGTGGAATTGGATAATGATGTAGGAACTCTTGAAAAGATTTCAGAGAACAGATACAAAAATGATCAAAGGCTTAGAAAACAAGACCTATGAGGAGAGAAAATGATGATATGAGTTTACAAGCACTTTTGCATGTTATAAACTGCCTTAACGTTTTACATAATAAATATGCAAATTTATTATTTTTATCCCTGTATTATAGGCATTGAGACTTCAATACAGAGAATTTAATGACTTGTCCAAAGTCACATAAGTCACAATTCACATTTTCTTAACCAAGTGTCCATTATTTTTTTCCCATGGTACCACCTGTGGTTTAGTCTCAAGAGCAAATAATTTAATTTGGATGTAGCAAACAAAGACATTTTTTATTCGAGTTTATAAATTCTGATAAAAGTTCTCCCAGGTTGTTCTCAAACATCTTTGGGGTTTGTTGGGATAGATATTCAGCTGTCTGGTATGGTTTGGATGTAGGGAGAAGGTATGGCTAGAGGGTAGAGATGATTTAAGGTACAATGTCTAAGATCCTTTAATCTTTCGGCCAAGTTTTCAACTTCAAAATGAATCCTTTCAAATTTATTTCACATTTAAAATTTGACCAAATGCTACTGTCTTTTGAGTTTTATATCACAAGAGGACTTGGCTCTAGGATGTGCTCATTGCATGAGCTGTGTATATTTTTATTCAATACCCAGAGCGTGCAGTGTGAACATAATAGAGATTGAAAGACAGCCAGAAGGGTAAAATCCAAATTCTTAAAGAGTAACCGTGTGTATTATGTAGATTTGTTAAACTCTCAATTTTAAGTGTTTTTTGTTGTTGTTGTTTTGTTGTTGTTGTTGTTGTTGTTTGTTTTTTACTAAACCTACTTCTGAACTATCAGTGCTACAACCTAGATTCCAAACTGATAACTGGAACCTGAATATTGTTTTTACTTTTACAGTAGATTTGTTATTCCTCTTTTATTTAAACCCAAAGTTTGTTAAAATTTCACATGGAGAGTCAAAGTTACCTTTCAGTAACAGGAGCATTCCTTTAATAGAATTATAAAAACATATTTGGAAGAACATAATTATTATGTTTCTTTCGCTGACACATCAGATGCTATTTACAGTTGATAGTTAAAATCTCTAGTATCATTTTACCCCACAATAATATTGGTCAATGTATCAGCTTGTGATCAGCCACCTGGATGTTCCTTTAACCCACTTATTTAGAATTTTCTATAATTCTCAATAAGTTTACAATGAGAACATATTACCTCAATAATTATAAATTGATCATATGGCTTTCAGTTGAAAGAGGCAAAAACATTTTTAGGGTATTAGAAAAAATCAGTTTGATTTGAAGCTGTGTGATCTTTGCATAAAATTCCAAATATAAATTATACTTGCTTCAGTCCTGACTATATTCCTTCTAATTTGAAAATTGTTTCATTATTCTTATTTTGGCCTCTTCTTGATTATATTAGAAAGGAGAGCCAAACTTCAACATTGAATAGCAAAATGAATAGTTAGAATTACTTTTTAAGAAACCTGTTCAGATATAAATTTTAAAGATATTATAGGCCAAAGAAAAATAACCGAAGTGCATTTGAGTGAACCTATAAATAGGATAGAGATAGAAAGTGGGTCTATAGGGAAAGAGGAATTTTAGTAAGTGCTGACTAGAAATATTGGGGCATTTTCTGTAATATCAAACTGGGAATTATGCTATAATAGTGTTTCTTAGAATGTGTTTCTTCATGCCTGGCATATAGCAGGTCCTCAATAAGTATTTGTTGAAAGAATAAATGAACCAACAAGTCTTATTTGAGCACCTGTTATGTGGAGGAGAAAAAGCTACGACCCAGACAGAGTTTATGATCTAATATGGGAGAGAAGAAATATGAGATGGATGCACAAATGACCAAATATGTGATAAGAATAAACATGTCCTAAAAGGTCAGAGGAAGGCTGGATAATTTCCCATGTGGAAAGGTTTTAGGGAGAAAAAGGGAATTGAGGGTCAGAATTGGTCAAAATTAAGAGAGTAAAATGATCTATTGAAGAAATTTAAGAAAATACATAAAGATTGATAAATCAATATTATCATAAATTAAAATCAACAAATGTTGAATTATCAAGAAATCTTTTTATGATCATCTGTTGTTAAAAATTCCATTTGCCTTTTATAATAATATAATGGGACATAGTCTAAGTTCCTACAAGCCTCTGTCTCTTGGCTTTTTTCTCCCCCCTAATATGTTACCTGCATCAATTCTACTGTAGCTTATCCAAAATATTTTAGTAATTACTCCATCAATCATTTTCTTCTTCAGGTTAAGCTTCCACACTAAGTCGTTAGAAATCAATGTAAATCATGAAAATAGCAGTAGTTGTTTCTAGGATAAAAACTTACAACTGGTTTTCTTCTTGAGATGATAAAGACTTTCATTTTTTTTCATTTCCTCTTAGGTCATATTTGTGAGAGGTAACTGGTATTAGGAAAAGTTAATTTCAGCAGGGTAGGTAGAGGTGTTAGGAGTAGAGCAAGCTGGTTGCCCCACCCAGGAGATGTATGCCTATCATATGAATGATATGAAGATCACTCTGATTCTAAACTGATTTTCTGGCCCCTTTCATACATATTCTTCCTAACTCACTTTCCCATTTATCAGATAGAATCTAGCTATGGCCATTTTCTTCCCCCTCTTCTTTCTTCCTGTTCTTTTATTCTTAAGTATACAGGGATCATGCAGGTGTTGTTCATCATTCTGTATTCAAATACTAACACATGGACTTGAATGGCATCCTTATAAATGCTTGTTGAATAAATTAATAACCATCTGTGCTGGAAAAGTAAACCCATTAAATATAGCAATCTAACACAGAATAAGAAGATCAGTGTGATTCCTGAATATACAGAGTGCATACTATGATCAAATGCAAATGGCTTTCTATTTTATTAACTCTTAAAGTATTTCTACTACAATTACTGTCCCCAGTTCTCCCTAAGAGGACAGAGACTTAGGGCCTAACTGACCCATGTCCTTTCAACACTTATTAGCTGTGTACCCCTGAGCCAGTGAATTCACATTCCTTATACCTTCAGGTTTTCTCATTATAAAATGTGACTAAGAATATCTCGTCTATCTGAAGACAGCACATTGAATGAGAAAATCTATCAATCCAACCTATGATAGTTGAAAATGTGAATATAATTTTTTAAAAACTGTGTGGAAAAATGCACGTGGAGGTTTTTGCTCTTTGCTTATCAATTAAAACTAATAAGGTACTGAAACTAATTGCACATGAGATTCCAAAACCCCCCTAAATTAAAAACAATACATAGGGACACCTGGCTCAGTCAGTTAAGTGTCTGCCTTCAGCTCAGGTCATGATCCCAGGGTCCTGGAATTGAGTCTTACTTCAGGCTCCCTGCTCAGCAGGGAGATTGCTTCCCCCTCTCCCTGTAACCCTCCCCAGCTTTGTGCTCTCTCTCATGCACTCTCTCAAATAAATCTTTAAAAAATAAAATAAAAATAATACATATATATATATAAATATAATTTACTAATAGAATTCATGGCACCTATTTAATAATGCTGATTAATATCATCATTTACAGGTAGGTAATTCATGGAATTTCTAAACACAAATTAAAATAAAAAGCTTTGTTATACATGATCATATCCCTAGATGTTTAATGATATAATTTGAAGGATTAAAAGAAAATTGTTACTAATAGCAGCTTACTTACAGTAACTGTAGAATACTTTTTATTGGTTAGCTCTTTTTTTTAAATCTTGAACTGCAAATTTACCCCATATTGTTCTTTTATTCATTCATTAAAATTGTACTGTGTTTGGTACTGTCCTAGGAACTGCAGATATAGCAATCAGTAAGACACAATCCTTCTCCTCAAAGAGATCAATTTTTACTGGGAGAAACAAATAAGCAGACAATTAAAATATTATATTGCAAGTGCTGCAGCAGGAGTGAGCTCAGGCTCTCCCAATCCAGCCCCTAGTAGGGGAGTCAATCAGGGAAGCCTTCCTAGAGGAGGTGGTATCATTGTTGCACCTCTGCTGCCTTCCCAAGAGTAGGTTGAAATCCAAATTATTTAAATATGTAATATCTAAATGAGAGGTATAGTAAAAATTTATTGTTTGATTACTTTGAGTTTTGTACTTCATGGAACTAAAAGACACATTCCTGAGACTAGAGGTAGAAAGGAAAAGAAAAAACCTGAGACAAAGATGCACTTTTCATAAACCTAGTAAGTAAGGAAATAAGAATTGATAGAAATTAGATGTTCCTTAGGAGAATTCCCTAATAGTAAGAAAGTAAGAATTAAGAGGTTGAATGCAATCTGATGACAATGCGTAGGGCTTTTCTTAGAGCACGATGTAGTTAGGATTTTTTGTTTTTGGTTTTGGTTTTTTAAGTAACAAACAGGACATGCCTTTTGATTTGTGTGCTTTAGATTGTTTATAGAACTGAACAGTGCTCTCAGGGCAAGTTGCCGTTGCACTACTTCTTTATTTTTTTAATTTTTAAATAAGATTTATTTATTTGAGAGACAGCACAAACATGAGTGGGGAGAGGGGCAGAGGAAGAAAGAGATACTCTTAAGCAAGCTCCATGCCCAGTGCAGAGCCCAACCCGGGGCTCAATCTCACAATCCTGAGATCATTAACTGTGCTGAAACCAAGCATCAGCGGCTCAATCCACTGCACTGCCCAGATGCCCCTGCACCACTTCTTTAGATGTGTAAATAGTCTGGCAAACCAACTGTCCATTCTGTTGGCCAAAATGTGTTGCTATGTCCTAATGGTTACTTTACTATCTATTCTTAATTACACTCCTTCAATGTGTTCTCAACACATACTAGAGTATGGCTAATGAATTATATAAATATTCATTTGCTATATATGCTCATTTCATAGTTATTAGTTACATTTTTCATTGTTCCTCTATTCTTATGTTTTTAGGGCACATATCAACTGCATGTTCCTCTACCAAATTTTTATAAATAATTTTACAACTACCTCATGTATCAACCCCAAAGGATGTTAGTAAATGACTTGGCTTACTGCAAATCCTGGAGGAGATGTATCTCTATCTGCCATTTTAGGGGACTGATGAGGCTACACATTATAGAATTCTACCTCTCAAATTCTTTTGACTCATTTGACTGGATTCTTTTGTTGGAAGATACTGTACCTTCTCAAGTTTTAATTGTGCTAAAACTCTACCCATTTGAATTGACTTGTTAATTAAAGGTGGAAAAATGACTTGCTGAATCATGGCACATTTCTTTTGATATTCCCATTCTGGCTTTCTTCCTATTTTCATTATTATTTCAAATATGCATTTAATTTTTGTTTGCATGGTAATTTCAGCCAACTTACCTTCATTTAGGTCACTTTGTACAAGAAAATGAATTATCTCATTGTTTCATCCATTTGATTGATTTTTGCTATTGCATATATACTTTTGAGTTGTCCCAGATCTTTTCTGAGCTTATCTTTTCTGAACTTCTTTTATCACAGAATCAACTAACATCTTTTTATATGCCCACTTTGTTGCTCTTAATGATTTATTGTCTCACTGCTTATTATTTAATTAGGGAAATTAAAAATAGGAATCCAGATGAAAAGATCACTTTAGTTTAATCTCTCAACTTCTTCCTGTCCTTTCTGCCTTTACACAGTGTATGTACTTCCTAGAGTATCACTTCAACATGCAAAAAAGAATGTTCATTTAATCACCCATGTATATATGTATTCATTTATCTTGTAACTATCATTAGCATATGACTTCACAAATGGCTACAAATGAATGGATATGTCCATTAGTTTCTTAATGCTATAAAAATTCCTATTTCCACCAAGTCAATTCTCTTTTGCTTTAACTCCCTATCATCTAAAAAGGAGGAAGAGAGAGAGAAAATACATATCCAACATTGCATTTAAGAAGGGTTTTTTGCTAAGGTAGACTGAAGTGTCAGATAATGACAGGTAATATTCTTTCTGGAAGAGGTTTTGAGCCAAAGTTATATAAAAATATTCTATGTTTAGAGATTTGGAGAGAGTGGTGTACTCTGAGACAGCATGAAAGTTTTGTGTCCTTTCCCCATACCTTGCCCTATGTACCTCTTCCATCTGGTTGTCCTTGAGTTATACCCTTTTATAAGAATAAATCTAGTTTTTATTTTTTTTAAATCTAGTTTTAAAAAAATCTATGTTTTAAATCACCATCCATTATCATAGACCTTACACAAAAACCTTCTCATGGAAGATTAATAAATGTTTCTGAAGTCATTTTTAAATGCAGCCAAATTATATCAGCTCTATAGCATGAAAGTCAACACACTGATAATTTTCTTTAATTTAAATTTTGCTCAAAAGACATCTTGAATTAGAAGAAGACATTTGGAAAAAAACAAACAAAAAACTAAGTGTGCTTGTATCCTGTTTGACTTGGTAGGGAAAAGGTCTAATTTATATCAAGAAATAAAAATTGCATAATAATAAAATAATCAATAATGTTTACAGTGAGAGCAGGTAGTATTATCTCCAAAAATTAATTTTCAAGTTGTGATTATAAAATAATCTTATAATTAAATAGCTGCAGCTAAGTGAAATTTAAAGGCATATATCTTCAACATAATTCAATTAGTTCCTATGTCTTCTGTCACACTTCTTGATTTTCAAGTTATTAATTTAAGATAAAAATATTTTCAGACATTGCCCATAACCTGATCACTCATTCTTTCTAAAATAATGATTAAATGGAACCAGAAAAAAAAATCTCCTCAAAAATATCCATTTGTGTGGTATTTTAGGTTTTGAAAGATCATTGATGTTTTAGGATATTTCCCTAAATTACCATTTATTTTTAACTGGTTGAATCTTATCTGGAGGGGATGATTATTTTCCTATTTGTTGGTAATCAATAGCAGGTTATATGCATAAAGCCCATAAAAATTAGAATATGAGCAAAACGTTTTCACTTTACAAATAGTTCATGCAACTTCAGCAATGCACCCCCAAAATGAATTTTTATAATCTACATGTAATATGGATAACATTTAGTAATATTAAGAAGTAATCAATTTTAATGGACAGGAAAAAAACTGTTTTTTTTTTAAAGATTTTATTTATTCATGAGAGACAGAAAGAGAGAGAGAGAGAGAGAAAGAGGCAGAAAGACACAGGCAGAGGGAGAAGCAGGCTCCATGCAGGGAGTCCCGATGTGGGACTCCATCCCGGGTCTCCAGGATCAGGCCCTGGGCTGAAGGCAGCACTAAACTGCTGAGCCACCCGGGCTGCCCAAAAAACTGTTTTAATGCAATAAATCAACTTTGTTTAGAATATAGTTTGTCTAGAGCAGGTATGAATATGTTTCCATACATCATGACCCATCTAATCAAATTCTTCAGGGAAGTTATTTTATTTCATTTTCATATTTTAGAGTTCGTCGTTTCCATGATAGAAACAAATTATTGGTAACTATAGTTTAAGAACTCAAAAACAATCCACTAATTTGTTCTTTTTCTTTAGGTACCTTCTGTAAAACTATTGACCCTTTCCAATTAATTGATGGTTTGGGAGGCAGTCAATCATGCCATGAAGATCTAATCCATCTAGAGTAAATACCAAGGTCCCCTAGCTTGAAACCTCTTGATTACCGGCTAGGCCCTTGATTTATTCATCTTTGAATTCCCAATTTTTCGATTAGTATATAATAGTTTTTCATTAAATATTTACTGAATGAACTAATTAGTTCCTTTCAGCAGGCATTTATAAGGGCACTTGTTACTGTCTTCTGTCTCTGAACTCCTACTACACTTCTTGTTTGTACTATTTGATTACGATTTTAGTACATACCTTATTTTATGATTATTTCACAAAATAGTTTAGAACTTTGTTTTATTCATATATAGCTTATCAACATAATTAAATTACATGTTCCTTGCAGGCAGGAATCGGTCACTCATTTCATTTGTACCTTTCAGAAAGTCAGCATATATAAACACACAATAGATATTTTATTGGTTAGTTTAAACAATATGATTGAATATTAAAAAAAAAAAAAAACAACAACATGACAGGGGTGCCTGGGTGGCTCAGTCAATTAAGCCTCCAACTCTTGATTTCCAGTGATCTCAGGATCATGAAATTGAGCCGTACTTTGGGCTCTGTGCTGAGTGTGGAGCCTGCTTAAGATTCTGTATCTCTGCTTCTCCTTCTGTCCCTTCCCCCAATGCATGAGCACGCATGCACGTACAAGTGCTTTCTCTCTCTTTTTCTTCTCTCTCTCTCTCTCTCTCTCAAAAAAAAAAAAATGCTACCACATTGCTTTATAACATTCAACAAACCATTCCAAAAGGGAACATATGTTTCAAGAGAAATAATCATTTATATGTATTATGAAGTAAAATTTATTTTCACTCTAGAATGTCAGTTAGGAATGCTGAAAATAAAACTTGCATGAAAAAAATTGAATGAAATAATTTAACAGAACAAATCAGTACTGAGGGAAGTCTTCCACGACTCAGTTTGTAGAATATATTTGTTTCTTAAATTTTGGGTTAGGTTTTCATTTGAAATTGACTTATGAATCTTATCTATTTCCTAACTTGTTAATTTGTGGATATAGCTTGCTCTTCTGCACCTGATTCTTTTCTGACTAATACTAAGACTAGAAGGCATAACGTGTGCTCTTCGTCATCTTATTCTTATGGTCTAATGTTTCCTTTATTTGGTTATCAAAGAGGTTTCAATAATGTGAAAATAAGACATTCAGTATACAGTTTTTCTATGCATATTTCAATTACACAATGCCAAGATTAAGAGATTCAAAAAATAGGTTTATATAGTTAAACCCAGCAGGTTTAGAAAGTATGGCTTCATGGCATCTAAAATCTCCTAGGATACCCAGCATGAGACTAAAAACAACAACAGAAAATTTTTACTTAATCTTTTCATTCTTTTCAAATCAGTAGTTGACACTTTTCAAGAAATCTAATTATAAATAACTATTTCTCACACATCCATCTACATTATGCCCTCATTGTGCATTCAGTACATTACTACTGTAATGTCCAACTGTGGTTTTGTTCTGGACTTTTAAACTCCCCATGCAAACACACACATCAATCCAGTCTTATATTTCCTAGGTCTCTTTCTTTTAAAGTTTAATTTGCAAATTAATCCATAATGCTTTATTAGTCAGCTCGTTAGCCCTTTCAGATACAATCTTATTGCAAACTAGTTAACCAGTTGAAAATGCTTAAACATATGCAATGAATTTGTATGCATTGTCCAGTCAACACATGGTTTCATTCTATGTTAATTTCCCTTTATTGGCAATTGTCTTCCTCTTTGAGGCTAAAACAAATGCTGAAGCACAATAGTGGCAAAGTTTTTCAATATTTCCTGGGAATCCAAGATGAAGAAACTGCCTTTTTGAAATAATAAGGCATCAATACCTCACTTAATACTTTTTTAAAAAAAGATTTTATTTACCTGAGAGAGAGAGAGCCACACAAATGGGTAGAGAGGCAGAGGGAGAGGGAAAAGCAGACTCCCTACTGAGCAGGGAGACTGACATGGGGGCTCAATTCCAGGACCCTGAGATCATGACCTGAGCGGAAGGCAGACGTTTACCCGCTGAGGCAACCAGGTGCTCCTTAATACTTCTTTTCATATTTATCACACTCGTGATGGAGAATGTTGGCAAGGGCGTAAGTTATTGAATATTTTTAAAATTTTGTTTATGTAGGTATCATTATTTTAAAATTACATTTTCTAGGATCAGCAGATTGAGCATCTGCCTTTGGCTCAGGGCGTGATCCCAGGGTCCGGGGATTGAGTCCCACACCTAGCTCATTGCATGGAGCCTGCTTCTCCCTCTGCCTGTGTCTCTGCTTTCTCTCTGTGTCTCACGAATAAATAAATAAAATCTAATAAATTAAATAAATAAATAAATAAAATTACATTTTCCTTTCACTAGCAGAAACAATAAAATTCAGCAAGCCCTAAACTGCACTGAATGTGCTTCCATATGCAAATACTTTTACAGCCTAGGATCAATTTGAGGTGATATCTATCAATCTATCTGTGCATTTATCTACCTGTTAGTATACACACCAAGGTGTAGATCGTATATATAAAAAAGGAAATTTTTCCCTTGATTTATGACTTGGAATAAAACCAGGACCCAAGATGAATAAATTATTTAAAAATAACTTTATAAATCTTTGCACACAAAATATATTCCAGCTTTTTTTAAAGATTTTATTTATTTATTAGAAACACAGAGAGAGAGAGAGAGAGAGAGAGGCAGAGACACAGGCGGGGGGGGGGGTCCATGCAGGGAACCCGATCCTGGGTTTCCAGGATCACACGGCGCTAAACCGCCAAGCCACCCAGACTGCCCTCCCAGGGGTTTTATAATACAATGAAACATACTTTTTTTTCTAAATGACTATACAGATAATGCAGAAAACATTATGCATTAAAAGGACCAATAACTTGAACTTATGATGATGATAACTCACATAGTCTAAAAAATAATGCTAATCTTGCAAGAAGGAGATCACACCTTTTTTTTCTTTAATTGTCAATGAAGCAAACTATCTCTTCTGTGTTGGGAATAAGTAAAGAAACACAGAAAATAAAGGAGAAAATCATACTAAAAAAAAATAGTATTGCTTTTGAGTAAAGTATTTGCATAAGTAATAAGCAAATCATGATGCCTAATGTAAATGTCCCAAGTTTAATAAGAGTGGCTAATAACATAAAAGAGTATTCAATTCTCTATAACAAAGAAATAGGTGTATGACTTAATTCTTGTAATATGTGCTGATCGTAGGCTTGCTCAATTAAGTTTATTCCATAGACCTTAGCTTAGTTCTTTAAGTGCTCTAGGTCCTATCTTCCTAATTAGATCCTAAGGTCTCCTATATTATCAACTGTCCCTTTTTATGCTTTTTGGCTTTTATCATTTCTAAACCTAGGACTACACTGGATTCTTTTTTTTTTAAGACTTTTTAAATTTATTCGTGAGAGACACAGAGAGAGGCAAAGACATAGGCGGAGGGAGAAGCAGGCTCCCCCACCAAGTGGGAAGCCTGATACAGAAATCGATCCTAGGACCCCGGAATCATGACCTGAACCAAAGGCAGACACTCAACCACTGAGCCTCCCAGGTGCCCTTGCACTAGATCTCTTAATTAGTAGTCAATAATTGTCCATAGAACCTAATGAAATATTTAGTGCATTTGTTCCAACAATATGGATAGTACTTTCATTGAGGAGAGAAGATAATAAACAGGATGTTATGATAGTTAATATACATTGACCTAGATTTTTAAATGCAATGAAAGAAAATAAAATCTTAAAACTTACATATTAAAAAAAGGTACATAGGATATTGTCTTAGTCTGTTCAGGCTGCTATAACAAAATACCATAGACTAGGTGGCTCATACAACACAAATTTATTTTTAATTAACTTTTTAACTTAAATTCCAATATAGTTAACATACAGTGTTATATTACTTTCAGGTGTACAATATGGTGATTCAAGAATTGTACACATTACTCAGTGCTGGTCATGACTAGTGTACTCTTTAATCTCCATCACCTATCCCCCTGTGCCCCTTCCCTCTGATAACCATTAGTTCTCTATAGTTAAGAGTCTGTTTTTCTGACTCTTTTTTTCCCTTTGCTCATTTGTTTCTTAAATTGCACATATGAATAAAATCATATGGTATTTGTCCTTCTCTGATTTATTTTGTTTAGCATTATACCCTCTAGCTCCATACATGTTGTTGCAAATGGCAAGATTTCATTTTTATGGCTGAATAATATTCCCTTGTATATAAAATTGTGATATATATCAATATATACTATGTATATATATATATCACATATATAACCCCTTTTTTATCCATTTATATGTCAATAAACACTTGGGCTACTTCTACAATTTGGCTATTGTAAATAATGCTGCAATAAACATACAGGTGCATGTATCCCTTTGAATTAGTGTTTTCAGATTTTTTGGGTAAATAGTAGTGGTATTACTGGATCATAGAGTAGTGCTACTTTTAATTTTTTGAGGAATGTCCATAATGTTTTCCACAATGGCTGCTACCAGTTGGCATTCCCACCAACAGTGCACTAGGATTCCTTTTTCTCACATCTTTACCAACACTTGTTGTTTCTCACAAAAAAAATATTTCTCAGTTCTGAAGGCTGGAAATCTGAGATCATGGTTTAGTGAGGGCCATCTCTTGGGTTGCAGACTTCTCATTGTATTCTCACTTGGAGAAAGGGACTAGGGAGCTCTCTGGAGCTTCTTTTATAAGAGAACTAATCCTATTCATGAGAGCTCCAATCTCATGACCTAATCTCTTCTCAAGGGATACTACTAATATCATTACAATGGCGCTTAGGATTCAACATATGAATGAGGGGGAACATTCAGACCAGAGTAGATATGTAGTCACGTTCTTTAAGAAGATTTGAGTGAAAATATGGCGAGAAGAGAATAATAACTGACATTTATGCTTACAAAACTCCCAGACAATTCAACAAAAAGGAACACAGATTTTTAAAAAGTAATTTCCATCTTCCTATATAAAGGTTTTGTTTGTTTGGTTTGGTTTTAGTTGATTGATTTTAAGTAACACTAAGATCTCTGAAACAGCAGGGTTATCTTCCAAATCTAACCACCACTGAGCTAGGGGAAAGTGTTTCTAACAATTCTGTGTTTCCCTTTTTTTACTATTTTTTAAGATTTTATTTATTCATTCATGAGAGACACAGAGAGAGAGAGAGGCAGAGACACAGGCAGAGGGAGAAACAGGCTCCATGCAAGGAGCCCTATGTGGGACTCGATCCTGGGACTCCAGGATCACTCCCCGGGCAGAAGGCAGGCGCTATACTGCTAAGCCACCCAGGGATCCCCTGTGTTTCCCCTTAATTATTTATTTACTAGCTTGGTTTTTCTCCAGAAGATAAGCAGGAAGAACAACAAATCAACCTACCTCAGATGTATTTTTATCAAATGAGTCAAAAAGGTAGGTTGGATTTTTTTCTCAGCAGGTAGGACTCTCTAGAAAGAGGTATCATATGAGATCAGGATGGGGCAAGACAGGTAATCTATTAAGACCCAAATACAAACCAATAGAAAAATCTCTGCTTAGGCATGTTATGAGGATTGACAGAAGTGAAACTCCAGGGGCATAGGAAGTTTATTTCAGAAGACCAGTCCTTTGCAGCAGGTAGAAATCACAACAATTAGGCAAATCATCATATCAGTGAAGACTAGAGATCTCTAATCTCATGTGACATACACCTATATGAATTTTGGGGGATTCGGCAATAAAGTTTTTACTCTCCAGCCACAACCACTGTCGCTGCCACTGGCTGTGAAAATCACCTCACTTTACCCAAGTGTTTCAAGCTATTTTGTAGTTCAAGTTGGAGTTTTCTACAAGGCTGAAAAGTGTTCTGTTTTCTACTAGTGACTTTCTTGTATTCTTTGGTTAATTTTTAAGGCAGCTTTATTAATTTAAATTTAAATACAATTTAAATATTTATAAACTGTATTCTTTATCTCTCTTATATAACGCTTGTCTCTATTCCATCCCTATTATTGACAATCTAATTATTTTTTTGGACTAAAAGCTGTTCATAAAGAGATGTGTTCATTTGCTGTTGACAAGAGATTCATGGTGATGGTAGAAAAAGTAACATGTTCAATTAGCAATGAAATATAGTAAGGCAGGAGAAACATATAGAAACCAGAAGATACACTAATCTAGTGGTTAAGCAGCAAATTGAAAATACAAATTACAAATGTGAGTTTTGAATTTAATTCTGCTCTGAGCATGCTTGTTTTGTTTAGCTGTCTCTGCATAAAATAGAGTAGGTAATGCTAACCAAGCTTCAGAGGTACATTTGAGGAATGTTGCAAAAAATAATAAAATATAATAGTCAAGAGAAAATTTCCTAGAGAAATTGAAATGAAAGTCAATTTGAGTGTCTAAGACATAGGGCAGCCTGGGTGGCTCAGCGGTTTAGCACCGCCTTTGGCCCAGGGCGTGATCCTGAAGACCTGGGATCAAGTCCCACGATGGGCTCCCTGCATGGAGCCTGCTTCTCCCTCTGCCTGTGTCTCTGCCTCTCTCTCTCTCTCTGTTTCTCATGAATAAATAAATAAAAACTTAAAAAAAAAAGAGTATCTAAGACATAGTTCAAGTTCATTCAGAGAACAACCTTTCTAACAATTAGAAAATCTTATTTCTCCTTATGATTATTTAATTTTGCATATTATTGTTGCCAACGTGCTATATCAGATATGATGAGTAGAGATTTTTAATTCTAAGCAAAAAGTACATTTCAGGATTGTAATGACATTGAGAAGATTCAAGTCATGAGCTTTATGGCATGCCTAGCCAGCTCAGTCAGTAGAAAACATGACTCCTGACCTCAAGGTCATGATTTCAACCCAATGTTGGGCATAGAGCTTACTTTAAAAAAATAAATAAATAAAATAAAAACAAAAAACTAATGGACTTGATTTTTAATTTACAATTACATTAGAGCTTTCTTTCCTAACTCATACACATAACTAAGCATTATTTTCTCTTAAGTGTAATCTATTGTACAAATTTAAAAAAAGTTTAGAAAAGACTTTGAGATCTTAAGTTTAATAAATAGCAATATTGGATACTAAAATGTAATAAGGAAGTAATATATGACAGATCTTTGTTTTAAAAGCATACTTTATATTTCAGAAAATGTACTATAACTAAGTCAGCTTCCCTATACTTTTCCTGAATAGTCTTTACTTTTTTTTTTAACTTATAATGTTCCTTAGCAACTATAGTGGTGATATAGATAATAAAGCTACCTCACAATAGCTTTGCATTGCATTCATTTTCTGCTAGGCTGTATAGCACTCTGTGGCCTATGGATTATCAGAATCACTTAATATTTTTTTAAGACAAACTTTAGTAATTTAGAATTGACATGTACTGGTGACAATTAAGGGAAAAATAAAAGAAAAGTATAGGGCTTGGGAAATACTCTAAATTCCTTCAGAAACAATAACATGGTAAACCTGAAACTCCCATTTTTTTCCTTGAAAATAATTTTTTTTGCATCATGCAAGACTTCTTAGGAATCTCACTTATAAATGAAATGAAGGAGGCTACCAATTTGATCTTGAACAATGACTTCAAGAATTCTATAGTACACAATGATATTTATTATCCAAATAGGTTATAGCAAGCCCTTTGCTAAGTGCTTCAAGCATTACTTGCTGTCACTATATAATTATGAAAAGAATTTAATAGTTTTAAAATTTTATAATTCATGAAATCATTGAGCTCTTCATCATGTGTTTGTTTCTTGAGTTTAAGTGATCTCTGGGCTCTACCAAATAAAGGAAAACATAATACATAAACACATTCTAGGAAGCGAAATATGTTCAAACCTATAAACAACAATTCGGAATACTAGATTATGGGTTAATTGAAAACAAAACTATCATTTATAGAATAAATTGATTTTTAACCAAAAAAGCCCTAGAGGACAATCATAAAATTTAATTATTTATACATGGCTTCTGTCTTTGTTTTCCTGAGATATTGAAAATAAGATTTAAGTAAATTTTGGGGCCCCTGGGTGGCTTAGTCGGTTGAGCATCTGCCTTAGGTTTGGGTCATGATCCCGGAGTCCTAAGTAGGATAGACCCCTGCATGATAGAGCCCTGCATCCGCTCTCTGCTCAGCAGGGAGTCTACTTTTCCTTCTGCCCCTCACCTTGCTCATGCTCTCTGTCTCTCACTCTCTTAAGGAAATAAATAAAATATTTTTTAAACAAAGGATTTAAGTAAATTTTGAAGAAGCAGATTTCTTTAGTTGCAGCTCATGTTTTTTTAGAAGTGGTTAGCAAACCCACTTGTAATCTAACATAAACAATTGAATTATTAAATTGATCTAAAAGGAGTATTTATACCAGGAGGGTAAGAACTGATTTTGGCTGTTGCTTAATCTAACACTTTAAGCTTACTCTTTCCTTCCAGTGACATATAAGATATATACTAGGAGATTTATATAGACTTGTATTTTGAGGGGTATAGACTAAATGAAAAAAGGACTAATTTGTGAAACTTTGGAAAGCTTATGAGAATGTTTGTTATTTATTGTATGTTGAGACTCTTGAGAGTGGAACTGGAGCCATGGAACTAGATGATAAATGAAATCACATGCAACATTAATTTCGAGGAAGTCAAGGAACTAAATTGGACCCAATTAGTTTTTCTCAGTGTTGTGACCACAGATTGCACACAGTGCCATCTGCCAAATGTGTATTGCAAACCCAAGGCAGCTATAGAAGGAGAAGTCAGTATGTGTCCTGATTATGAGCCAGACACATGACCTTTACAGATAGTGACGTAGTTTTTGGCTATTTAAACATTTCTAGAAATCCACAGATTTTTTGATGCTTGCATTAAAATAATTTTAGAAAAATTTTATTTACTTTCTTCTTATGAATGGCAAAAATTGCTTTCCTTTAAGCATGGTAAAAAGGATCACCTATATCTACACATGACTTAGAAGATAAAGGACATACCAGAACTTCTATTTTATTGATATTGAAGAGCAATGTACACATATATCCAGAATATGAACATACCTTAGATTCACTAAGCACAGTAAATAACAGAAGGATTTTGATATAATAGACTCTCAAGGAAAAGCCCTATGATTTTTCTTTGACAGCACTTTTCCCTTGTAGAAGATACTGCCTTATGTTTCTAAGGTGAAACTGTTGATGGGTTTATCCTCCTAGGACAGATTCCTGATCTGTGCTCCTTGAAGATTAAAATAAATTCAACAAGACCTCTACACAATAGATTTGAAGGTATTTTGAGAACAAATCTTAAGAATACTTGATATTAATGACCAATCCTAATTCAAAATGATGTGTACTCTGATCTACTTTCAACTTCACCCACACATTAAAAATTTTTTTTTAGCTCTCAGAGATGCTGTGATTTGGAAAGCCATCCTGTAAAGGACCACAATTTTATAATTATTTAAACTGTGTACATTTATAGACAGATTTAAATTTAAGATAGGTGGGCACAGAATCTGAAAGGCATAGGTAGGAGTAAAAATAGGTTTTTAGTATGTGCCCCAATAAGTAAGTTCTGTTCCATTTATTTCCTTCTTGCAAATACTCTAAATCTGGTATCATTTTACTGTGCCCTTGCAATTTACATATAACCATCAAAACAGTAATGTAATCATAAAATGGATACCCAGAATGATTTTCTTTGCCTATAATATTTCATAAAGATGCTCTTACATAACCCTTCTGCATGGAGGATCTAAAACACAAAATGGAAGAAATCATTTAGCTACTTCAAGTAACATTACATACATTGGAACACAAATTAACTTCTACTTCAATGGAAATATACATATATATGATATAGTTTAGGCCATTTTTAAAACAAGTGATTTTTGAAAGGAAGTGGTATTGCTGATGTACCATGGAAAGATATTTTTTTTCAAATGACTTACAGATGTCAAAAGAAAGATACATATGTTATACAATACTACCTATATTTTCTATGCTTGTGTTAATTTTTGATATATAAAGGAAAATAGAACTAATTTGCCTTTTTCACTGTATTTTCTATCAACAGTTTCTTTTATAAAATACGTTTTAATAGGTAAGATGTTGTTGTAAAAACTGATAAAAATGTTAGCAATCATAGAGGGATTATCAATCTTACAAATTAAGCCAAGAAATATATTCACACATAAATAATTTGCTGGTAATAAATTAGAGTTTTCTCAGCATGTGAAACGTTAATTTGATGAGCAGTTTGGTACATTAGAGCTCTTTTATTGGAATAGAAAAAAAACTGCATAAAGCCTAATTCCCTGGTGATTCATGTAACAATACCCAAAACATTACTAAGCCTCCTTTGTCTATTAATTAGAATTTTGACCATCAGATGAATTGTGAATCACTTAATTGAGCATAATAATCATCACAGGTAAGAGAGTATGAACCAGGCCATTGAATGAATTGTCTATTACCATCAAAAACACCAATTTCAACTCTTCCCATTCATTACTTGCCAAACAAAATTAGATTTTTTCTCTTTAAAGTTTTTGTTGAAGAGAAAAAAAATGGTGACTTTATCATAACAATAGTGGTATTTCTCTACCATTCTACACTAAAAATTATAAATCAGTTGAGCCTCTGAGCTACACATTTTTCCATGTGGCTTTCATTAATTTCCTAGGTACTGGGAACCCTGTCCAACAGTACTTCGGAGAGACATTTAGTTAGAATTTACTTTTGAATACTTTTAGAATTTACTTTTGAATAGTACCGAAAAAGACATAGTAAGAAC
Source organism: Canis aureus (assembly GCF_053574225.1). NCBI lineage: Eukaryota > Metazoa > Chordata > Mammalia > Carnivora > Canidae > Canis > Canis aureus. Next base: position 36,561,546 of record NC_135649.1, on the reverse strand, counting down.
TTTTTGATGCATACATGCATTCCTATCTTTAAAGCCCTGAGTTGAAAAAATACTGCTATATAATAAAGTAGGAGTGTTTTGCACTGATAACATATCACTTTCATTGAACACTTCTTATGTGTTCAGCGTTATTATAAGAGTGTTACATACATTTTTCACTGTCTCCTACAACAAACAATGTCTGAAAAGTTTTGTTAATATTCCCATTGAGGGGTACCTGGGTGGCTCAATCGGTTAAGCATCTGCCTTTGGCTTGAGTCATGGTCCCAGGGTCCTGGGATTGAGCCTCAAGTCAAGCTCCCTGTTCAGTGGGGAGCGTGCTTCTACTTCTCCTCCCTGCTCATTCTTTCTCTCACTATCTCTCTCTCTCTCAAATAAATAAATAGAATCTTAAAAAAAAGAAGTCCCCATTGAAAAGGTGAGGAAAGAATCACAGGTTAAATCACTAGCCCAAGATCACACAACATGTGCATGGCAAAGCTGAGACAACCTCTTTAGCAACTTACTTCATCAAATTTTTTATATTTATGCTCAGAAAATAATTATTTTTGTGTTTGTCTTTATTACCTATGTAAATATCATGCTGATCCTTGCCCCAAAAGCATGGGTACTTACCTATAATAAGCAGTTAGGCAGGTTTACAGTTTAAAAAAATTGATTTGAGGGCACTTGGGTGGCTCAGTGGTTGAGTGTCTGCCTTTGGCTCAGGTCATAATCCCGAGGTCCTGGGATGGAGTTCCACATTGGGCTCCCTGTAGGGAGCCTGCTTGTCCCTCTGTTTATGTCTCTGCCTCTCTGTGTCTCTCATGAATAAATAAAATCTTAAAAAAAAGAATTGATTTTCTTCTGCTCAGCTCAGCATGCAGTTATACATCTTATGCTGTTTATTAATCTAATAGCGTGAGGTCACTGGGTATAATGACTATATATTGACCCAAACTGTAATTTATGCAATACATTAAACTTCTCATTGAATCTATTAATTTGTGGCAAATAGATGATTAAATAACCCCTGCAAGCAAACCAACAGACTGGTATTATGGGTAGGCCATGTGCTTGTTTTTTTGGCAGTTTGCATGAATAAAATGTATTTGGGAGCAAAATACTCTTTTCTTTCATAAAAGTAGTCTGTTTTTATCATTAACACATGAGTTTAACTGGAGAATAGACCTGAATAAAGAATGGACTTAAAATTCATTCCAATGTAAGGTTACTGGATATGTTCAGTGGATCGTCTATTACTGATTTTATAAATATGGATGGTGACATGCCATGTAAACCATGGATGGGCCTCATCATCAGACATATGTCATTTATCTGATCTTGGGAAACAAAATTTTTGGTCAGTGATTTTAATTAGGATGAAACTAATATCTTTCCACTTTGTCAAACTGTTTCTGTAGAGCTCTTAACATACCATAGGGGAAATTAAACAGATTAACATTTACATTTTCAAATATGCCTATTGGTATACACAGGAGGAACATATCCTAGAATACTTATTTTACTAAGACTTGTGGATGACTCTTAACAAATGAATGTTAGCAACCTCAGATAAATTTAAATAAAAATCTAAAATCTAAAATGACAAAAGCAGTTACATGTGAATATAGTTATATACTTTCTTTTCAGATCCCATATGCTTGATCTCCATATTACATAAAGTTATTTATTAATCTCAATAAGAAATGCTAAAATGAGCATTTTGCTATGTTACTTCTAGCTTGTGCTTTTTATTTTTTTATTTTTGTTTTTTTTTAGCTTGTACTTTTTAATCAATACACTAAAAACTCAGAAGATTTGGATTTGCAGCATTTAGACTGCTTAGGATTTGACATTTGCTTTAATTTTTAATTTGGTTATTTTTACATTTTGATCACGATTTACATTGCACAACAATATGCTGTTTATTTCTTTGTTAAGTTGATCTATGATGGCTTAAAACATATATAATATTCTTTAGTGTGTAAATCTTCTAAAATACCATAGAACTTTCAAAATATTTTTTGATTATTAGAATTATTATACTGTAGTCATTGACATAATTGATGTGGACCATATTTTTAAGAAGTTGACATACATAGTAATGGGCTCAGTCATTACTATTATTCACAGTTGGCAGTTCACTGGAAAGTAAAAATAAAATATTCAGATACAATTATAATGTCTTCTTTAAAAATATAGAGAGTTGTATTCACATGCAACATATTTGAGAATGAGTTTAATATGTACTTTTCATAGGAAATGAACAATGACATTTCCCAAACATTTGTCTTCTCCTTTGTAGATTACAGAAATGAAAAAGGTCACTAATGAATTACATAAGTATGTACCGAAAATGTCAGAATTCTGTTAGATATAAGCAAACAAGAAACAAGAAAAAATGAAACCATCAGGAACATTTACCTTTATGAGAGAGAAGTGTTACATCAGAAAAGCAGAGTAACTTGAACTACAAAATTCAAGTTTTCCTGAAATGTGGTTTAAAATAATATTTCACAGAGTGCCTGAGTAGCTCAGTTGGTTGAGTGCCTGACTCTTGATTTTGGCTCAGGTCACGATCTCAGGGTCATGAGATCAAGCCCCAAGTCAAGCTCCATGCTCAGCAGGAAATCTGTTTGAGATTCTCTCTCTTCTGAACCTCTCCCAATTTGCACATGCATGCTCACTCACTCTCTCTCTAAAATAAATAAGTTAGGGCAGTCCGGGTGGCTCAGCAGTTTAGCACTGCCTTCAGCCCAGGGCGTGACCCTGGAGACCCCGGATCGAGTCCCACATCGGGCTCCCTGCGTGGAGCCTGCTTCTCCCTCTGCCTCAGTCTCTGCCTCTCTCTCTCTGTCTCTCATGAATAAATAAATAAAATCTTTAAAAAATATAAAATAAATAAGTTAAATTAAATAATATTTCACACTACTTGAATAAAATCACATAAAATTTTAAATTCCATTTTATATCCCAGATTAAATAAATTCATATGCAAGCATTCACTTATGCAAAATAGCTTTTTAAAAGGAATATGCTAGCTATATGACCTTGGGCAATTTACTCATCTTTCCTGTAAAATGGGATATTCTTCACCTAAGAATAACAGTTTTGATATACCAATTAAATGAAATAATACAATTACATAAGTAGTTTAAAATAGCTACAGCTAACATCTGCATTAAGAATATTCACAAAATGTGGGCAGCCCTGGTGGCTCAGCGGTTTAGTGCTGCCTGCAGCCCAGGGCGTGATCCTGGAGACCCGAGATCGAGTCCCACGTCAGGCTCCCTGCATGGAGCCTGCTTCTCCCTCTGCCTGTCTCTGCTTCTCTCTCTCCTCTCTGTGTATTCTCATGAATAAATAAATAAAATCTTTAAAAAAAAAAAGAATATTCACAAAATGTAAAAATGCATACAGACAATCAAGACTTCAAATTAAGGCATGTATGCTTATTTTGTGGATTTTCAAATATGAGTTTGGATAATATGGCACCCATATATAAAATTAATAGGCAGAAACTGAGATTATTGGGCTATGTCACAATTTTGCTGTTCTTAACTAGATTATTTGGTCAATGTTTCCTGCTTTAAATTTTCACTATTAACTAAAACAGAATCAGCATAGCTATGAAGGAAGGCTATCTTAACTATAACAAGACTAATATGGATCAGGAGGCTTATCCAATTGCATCCTTAAAATCAGCAGGATGAAGTTAAGATGCTGCTTCCCATGTATTACTAGACTTAAAACTTCTATGCTTCTCCATTAGGTACACAAACTTGAAAACTGTATTAACTCTTAAGGTTGCCAAAGAACTATGATTGGCTTAAAGTTATAATTCACCGAATATCACTTTAGTAACTTGAATTAATTAGAAATTAACTTCGGTTTCGAGTGAAACTTATATTGAATAATAAATTCTAAGAAAACAAAAACGTTAAGAAGTTAGCTATTTCCCCCAAATTATTGAATTTTTTAAATTTTAAACATCGTTTGTATCTTGCCTTTTATGTTCCCATGATTGTTTTCAATGTTGGAAAAGATGCAGATTGAGAAATTCGATATATATATGATATCAAGCTAAACCAAGATTTTGAAAATAAGATTAAGAAATCTAAGTTTGGGGCAGCCCGGGTGGCTCAGCCATTTAGTGCCGTCTTCAGCCCAGGGTGTGATCCTGGAGACCCGGGATCAAGTCTCACATTGGGCTCCCTGCATGGAGCCTGCTTCTCCCTCTGCCTGTGTCTCTGCCTCTCTCTCTGTCTCTGTGTCTCTCATGAATAAATAAATAAAATATTATTTAAAAAAAAGAAATCTAAGTTTGTTATGATTCAACTTTTCCTTCTAGTAATCTCAAAAAAGCCTCTTGGTCACTGCCCCTTAGAATTTCCACTCTCAATGGGGGTAATGCAAAATAATTCAAAAAAGAAGAAAGACATTCATCATTTGACATTTGATATGAAAGGACATTTGCCACTGGTTGCTTCAAGGCTATGTCTAGTGAGTCTTTGACCTCCCAGCTTGAACGAACAGTAGAGGAAACAACTCTGTTCTCAACAATTGTGTTTTTCCAGAGACAATGAGTCAGGGCAGTACAGGGGCACCTTTTAAGACATGAACAAGTGTAAAGGCTCTGCAATTACAGCCCAGCAAAGAGCTTTATAACATCTCTTTGAAAGAAAAAAAAATTTTATTTATTTATTCATGAGAGACACAGAGGGGCAGAGACACAGGCAGAGAGAGGAAGTAGGCTCCCTGTGGGAGCCTGATGCAGAACTCCATCTTAGGACCCCGGAATCATGATCTGAGCCAAAGGCAGTCAACCACTGAGCCACCCAGGTGCCCCTATAATATATCTTTCCATCTATTTATTTCATAGTCTACTTTTCCAACATATTTGTACTAATAAAATCATCATCAGGAAACAAATATGTGACATATGGTTCATTCTATCCAATATCAAAGCTGTGTTTCTATGGCAACATTTAGAATTTGAAACACTCCAAGGGCTATCATTTCTCATGTTAAAAAAAAAACTTCTTTAGGAAACTGCTGAACTCATAGTAATGACTTTAAAAGAGTGAGAAATTTTTAAAAATGAAAGAGTGAGATGTTTTCAAGAATTTATTTTTTTTCTAAATCTGCAATAAGCACGAAAAAAAGGGACAATGTATTTTCTGACACCTCTTTTCCTTATCTGCTTCCCCACCTCAGAGAGTTTTCTCATTGTGTTTCCGCCCATATTTTCCCAAATCATAAATGTAAAAATCTGAAATAATATATTTGTGATATGTAATAAAGGCTGATCGATGCCCTTAAGTCAGAATGTACAGCACAATAAGAAATACTTTATATATCACATAATATCTTAACCTTAAAAAATGGCAACATCTATTATTTCATTTAAGCCTCTCAATAATTATTCCAAGAATATAGGACAGGTATTATGCCCACTTAACAGAAGAAGACTTAAGTCATGGGGGAATATCTTGTCTAAAGTCAAATGTGTATTAAAAGCAATGGTAGGGGCACCTGGGTAGGTTAGTCAGGTAAGTGTCAGACCATTGATCTCAGCTCAGGTCTTGATCTCACGGTCTTGAGTTCAAGTCCCACAGTGGGTTCCACAGTGTGGAGCCTACTTCAAAAAAAAAAAAAAAAGGAACTGTGGTTTTAGATTTTAGAAACCATGTTTTCTGACTTTAAACTGTGCTGTCTACCAGACAGTTTTCTTGATACTGTATTTGTTACTATTGTCTAAGAAGGTGATGGACCTTAGGTCCTATTCACAATTTCATACTCTGTTTACAATGGACCCTGCATGTAAAATCACATTTATTTAAACTTCAGAGGAACATGGAACTGTAGTTTGATTGCAGCTAAATATAGGAGGCACTGTGCCAGTTGCTGCCTTTTGATTCTACATTGTGTCTACAAAGCAAGCAAACTAGAGGCTTTGTAAATATTACCTTAACATTTTCCTCAACATAGATATATTATAATCTAGGGGAATAATTATGAGAAAAGCTTGCATATTCAGCAGCAAATGTTCCACATTATTTAATACATCTGTGGTTAGCCAGGTGAAAAGGTTGCATGTGTGTGCTCTAAGTACAAACATATTCCTTGTTATAAATATTAGACAAAATAAGCCCAACACATTTTGATTTTGATTAATTGGAACAGTGTGACAATAGGAGCTGTTCTGGTTATATGCTTTTTGTTTTTTAACTTCAACACTTAACAATTGTACATCCTTCTCAAATTCATGAATCTCCTGTTCTGCTTTTACTCAAAGATCTAATCTGTCATTCACATCAATGGAAGAATCTCAAGGGATACCAAAGAGGTAACCAATCTATATACAGAAGCTCAAGAGTTGAAAGGGACCCATGGAATCACAGTTTACTTTTTTTTCTTAATGTGTTGTACTTAGTCTAACACATTCCTGTTGAAAGGTTATTTTACATTTTTTCTTGACAGTTCCAAATAGAGACCTTTGGCATTTACATTATTCCTTTTATTTCCCTGAGGCTTGTGGTAGTACAGTGAAAAAATGACTCACCACATAAAATGTGATGGCCTGAAATAGTTGTTATGGCTTCCTGAGGTGCCAGACATAGAAAGAGCTTAAGCCCTGACATCCTCATCATTTCGCAGAAGAGAAATCCAAACAACAGTTGCCAAAAAACATGAATTATTGTATTGTTGGGAGATTTTTAGAGTTTTTACGGGGTATTTGATAACCATGTCTAATATTGAGTAGGTAAATATCAACCCTGGAAATCATTTGCCTGCAGTCATAAGTTTTGTCTACAGGGGCCTAACACATAAAGGGAGGAGAATGCAGAAATGAAATTGACTAATGTAGCAAAATGAGTAAGCAAAAAGGCTCCCTCTCTAACATTCAGAATTCTCCTTAATCTGCTGATATTATCACCTTCGATTGTCTATAACCATTATTCTATGCTGAAAATAGAAACATGTTCCACTTCAGCTTCCTGAGGTAAGAAAAGATCCACTTTTGAGGAAGAAAATGAAAAGATCATTTAGACTGCAGAATATTTCCCTTTTGATGCATATTGGAAAATTTATTGCTAAGAAGTCATTTGGAAAGAAAGAAGTATTTGTCATCTGGAGGAATTACAACTTTCGCATTGCAATATAGATTTTTTTCTTTCATAAGTATTTACTAACTGCTGAAAGAATTACTCATGAGAGTTTTTAAATAGGAATGTGGAAAATCACTCCTCCAAAAAAAAGGGCTTAATCATTTATTACGGCCATACAATACTGGTTTTTTTTTTTTTTTTTTTGGTCTGTTTGCTTGCTTACTTTTTTTTACTTAAAGATCAGAAAGAATATGCCCTACACAAAGTATTTTTTTAATCCTTAGAAACCCATCAGGAGACTGCTCTGAAATTGTCTGCTTTTGAGCTACCAACTCATCAGATAACAGGTGGCCTGAGTGGGTGAGTGTGAAATTTAAAGGGAAGAAGGAGAGGGAGACTTGCTTACTTGAAATCCTCCTCCAGTTCAGTGTGTGAGCTCCTTAATTCAAATCCTTCGCAATTTGTATCTGTTTTCCTCTCTGTAGGAATAAAGGCGTTGAGTCACAAAAGTGCCTGACATAGTCAAGAAATATATCATGATTCGTGTTGGATGTGTGTATGTATTTGTTGTGTGTTTGCAGGGCTAATGTTGAAAGGGGAAATGAGAAGTAGGCTGTGAGAATTTTGTGAAGGGCTAAAGAGTTGGGCTAAGAGTAGTTTATATAGATTTCTTGAGCTGATGGATAACATGATCATGTCTCATATAAGAAGTAAGCTATGGTGGCAGTGTTGAGAAGAATTGGAGCAAGTAAGAGTCTAGAGGCAAGGAGAAACTATGTGGAGACTGTTGGTATGCTCTAGAAAGTCGAGGAGGGCCTTCAGATGGTCTCAGAAATATTTTGATGGGCAGATGTTTAAGCTTAGATTATCTGAGAAAACTACCAGTGGATAACATCTCAGTGAAGTGCTGATTGTTTTTGCCTTCTCCTTGGAGGGCAAACCTCACTCAACTACAAGAAAATGTTCAGCCCTAGAGAATAATAAAGTACAGTTGACCCTTGAGCCACATGGGCTTGAACTGCTGGATCCTCTTAAATGCAGATCTTTTTTGATAAAAACAGTATAGTACTGTAAATGTGTTTGCTCTTCCTTATGATTTTTTAATAACATTTTCTTTTCTTTAACTGCCTTTATTGTAAGAAGACATTATATAATGCACATACAAAGTGTGTGTTAATTGACTATGCTATCAAGAAGGCATCAATTCAACAGTAGGCCATTGGTAGTTAAGTTTTCAGGGAGTCAAAAGTTATCTATGGATTTTCAACTGTGTTGGAGGAGAGAGATTTGGCTTCTCTAATTCCCACATTGTTCAGGGGTTGGCTGTAGTTACTGACATTTTAACCACGGCACAGGGAAACAGTATACTGGACAGAGTTTAAAATGGTATTTTTCAGTCACCAGCTTCGTAAAGACAAAATAGGGCCTTTTTAAAAAAGATTTTATTTATTTATTCATGAGAGACACAGAGACAGAGTCAGAAACATAGGCAGAGGGAGAAGCAGGCTCCCTGTAGGGAGCCTGATGTGAGACTCGATCCCAGGACCCCCGGAACACAACCTGAGCCAAAGGCAGATGCTCAACCAATGAGCCACCCAGGTGCCCCAAAATAGGGCCTTATTCTTTAAAATATCATAAGACTTGGAGATTTTCAAAAGTAAAGAGCTTGATGGTAATCCCTCGTTAATAGTAAGTCACAATGGCTTTTATGGTGGGTAGAAAATCTTAAGTACTTGACAATAAAGGAGAAAAAAATGATCATTACAAGGCAGCTAAACTTTTTGTATTATCTGCCTTTTTATTTTAGGAGAGGGAAGGAAAGACAGAAAGAGGGAAAGAGAGAGATAGAAGGGAGGAGGGGAAGAAGGAGAGGGAGAAAGAATCTTAAGCAGGCTGCATGAGGAGCCTGATTCCGGGCTCGATCTCATGACCCCAAGATCATGACCTAAGCTGAAATGAAGAGTCTGATGCTTAACCATCTGAGCTACCCAGGTGCCCCCTATTATCTACCTTCTTAAACAAACATAAGTGAGGTCAATCCCATGTACCTGAGTATAGGAGAAAAATGAAAATATTACTATGTCCATTTCTGATATGACAGCTTTACCTTTCTATGGCTTGCTAAATTAACAAAATGCTCCTCTAGGCTATGGCTAGAAGAATAAGTGATCTGAAGCACTCTGATTTTTTTCTGTTTTCTGGAGTTCTTATGACATATAAGGACGTTCAGTACTGCTTTGAAACGATGCCATTTTACAACATAAAATTACTTTTGAATCAGAAACTCTGGCCACTATCCTTTCCTTCCTTCTGTGATTTGAATTATTTTTGCACCCCAAAAGCAATCAAGGTAAATAGACCCTGTGAATAGATTACAAGAAGAATGATTCTTCTCCTGAACATGTAGAAAATATTAAAGGTTGATCAGACAGGATGTGCCTGAGAAGGTATTTCAGGCCTGCATATTTAGGTGCACACAGACCCCCCCACACATGAACTCTGATGCGAAACAGACATAAATTTAAAGGATCAAACCAACTCCCTTCAAGTCCTGTCTACATTCCCACCCGTATTCTTCCATGTTCCTAACTGAAATTGGGGGGAAAAAAAGTCATAGGCAAAAGCACAAAATGCTGGTGCTGATTTGGTCCTGAGGATGAGAACGAGAGAAAACTTTAGTGTTGCAGTGGTATTGGAACATTAGCTGCCAGATCACTCCAGGGGAACAGAGAGCCTCGATAGATCACTCCAGGGGAACGGAGAGCCTCGATACAAATTACTGAATAGAAAGATGACATTGACTTTGCTCTGTTCCCTCCTGTATCAAATTCAGATCTCATCTTCCAAGGTTCAAATGAGATGATGCATGTGGATGTGCTTTACAAACTGTAAAGTACCATAGATTTTAGAAACTGTATGTTTGAGTCTGGGCTGATAAAATTTCAAAAGATAAGGGAATTTTCATCTCTCTTACCCAGATTTAGTTTCTCACCAACCCACACATCACTTTGAAAATGTTAGCCTTAAGATATTTCATTTTTAGTATGTAACTACTTAGAAGAACTATGAACGTAGCTAATAAAATGTTCTTGCCACCAAAGGAATCTGACAATTAGAAGGGCCTAGTTTCACCCATAGAAAGATGTCTCCTAAAAAAAAAAAAAAAAAAAAAAAAGAAAGAAAGAAAGAAAGATGTCTCATTAGCCTCCCACAAGAGTTTTCTAAAGAAAAAAATAATTAAAATATACATTTAAAAAAGCAGAAGTATAAAAGATTGGGTAAATGAGTCTGATAAACTACAAATTGAGAAAACGTATTTAGACTCTTAGTAAAATGATTGTGTAAACACATACGTGTTGAGCCCCTTCTGTGGGGATGGGCTTGATTATTTCCCTCTTTCTCTCATGCCATACTTAATTACACTAGTTAAATTTCCCATTTTTTCCTACACATATAATGCTGGCCAATCCTTGGCAATATGAAAGCACATTAGCATTAGAGTTTTTAAAGTGAGTGTCAATTTAGAGATTATCCAGTGAAAAAACTCAAACCCATCTAGAATGTAAGCTGCATGAATTAGAAGCCATTTTATACTTACAGCTGTATTCCTAAACCTAATAGCTTTTACATAATGCATAATTGACGTTTATAGAAGAGGAAATAGAGCTTTCAAAAGATTGAGGCTTGCCCAAGTTCACAAAACTGGATGCTAGATCTTCACTCCTAGCCTAGTGCTTTGCCCACCATGCCACGTTGTTTCCTTAAGGATCCGATGTCATCTCCAAGTGAGTTAAATTCAGGTTGTAGAATAATATTTTATTGGTTATTAATGTTTGAGTCACACTAACTTCACAACTTTTGAATCTAATTATACTGATTATCAATTACAATTTGGAAAATTACAAACTATATATTTTTCGCTTGGTTTTACAGTCAGGTGATATTTGATTATGATTTCTCTACTTAAATTTGGAATCATGGGAAAGACAAATAGAATTAAGAGACCAAAATAACAAAAAGGATCTTGTTGCCCTCTGTGAATAGGTAGTGATTAGTGGCCAGATCTAAAACCACTTCTAATATGCAATAAGTTTCTTAATTATCTTGCCAAGAATGAAAGCTAAATAAAAAAAATCTAGAAGAAAATTATGCATGAAATTAGTTGATAAGTTGTATTCTGTGATTATTAAGAGCATTTAATTAAGAGAATAACATATACAAAAATATATGTACAGATGTTCTTTGTTTAAGGAATCTTTGGTGGTAATAAAAGTATTGTATCTCCCTGCATCCTCTTCATGCCATATTTTGCAATTTCACACTTATCACTTTCCACAATAAAAACCTGCCATTGCCTCTATTGATAAAAATATTTCCATGTAGCTCATGGTGCCATGTTTGACATTTAATTTAGAGATTGAACGGGAAAGTAATATAGTAGACTGGTTAACCATTGGTGACCACCACATGAAAACCTTTCTTCTGGTTATCAGCTTTGTGCTCCATCCAAGAAACCTATTTAAATAATGAATATTTTTCAAAAAAAAAATGAATATTTTTCAGTATCTTTCTTTCTCACATTAAAGCTAAATACATTGTGCCAAAAAGTTATCTTCTTCAACATTCTATCTCCCCTGAGCAAATTGAAGAGTTAGTCATTTTATTCTAAGTGAGATTACTGTTTTAATTTAGGTATCATTAGTAAATCACCCCCTCAGTCACTGCCAGCCTTAGTAATAATCATTATAATTAACATCTCTTGAATGCTTACTAGGTGCTAAGTACTTATAGGATTTCACATTTCCAACAACTCTTGAAAGTAGATATTACCTTCTTTTTTTAAAAAAAGATTTTATTTATTTATGAGAGACACAGAGAGAGAGGCAGAGACACAGGCAGAGGGAGAAGGCAAGGAGCCCGATGTGGGACTCAATCCCGGGTCCCCAGGATCAGGCCCTGGGCTGAAGGCTGAGCTAAACCGCTGAGCCACCCAGGCTGCCCGATATTACCTTCTTTTAAAGAGGAGGAAACTCCTCAAACTTTTGAATGAAGTGATCACCTTTGATCAGTTTTTCCCTGGTTTGTCTTTTACCTCTCAGATTCATGTGAAAAAGCACTCTTCTTCAAAATTTCAGGTATTTTAGTAATCTATTCCCAAGAGATAACCATAATAGTCAGCTCTCTTCTTTCTGTAGTGTAAACCCATACTGAAAGGACTCCCCCTAAGGTTTCTGTAGCCTATTAGAATATACTAAGCTCTTTACTGTTAAAACATGCTCCTTTCTCAAATAATTTTTATTTATTTGTTCATAAAAGACACACAGAGAGAGGCAGAGACACAGGCAGAGGGAGAAGCAGGCTCCCCACAGGGAGCCTGATGCGGGACTTGATCCCAGGACCCTGGGATCACACCCTGAGCCAAAGGCAGACACTTAACCACAGAGCCACCCAGGTGCCCCAAAACATGTTCCTTTCTACAAGTGCGCTTTCATATTTTTTTGTTTCTGCATGTGTGTTTTCTGTTAGCCATGTTCCCCTTTCCATAAACATGAGGCTTCAAACACACATTTGTATGGTTAGCAATGTCACAAGACAAGCTAAGAAAATGCATTCAATAAAAATGGATTATAAAATACATGGATTCCTTATTTTAATTTTTAGGAATTTTCCATCTTTAGTATCTGAAGACTTTAAATTAAGATTTCCTTTTAGTTAAGTTTTGTCATCTATAAAAATTCAGTTGTTTGGGATGCTTACATTCAATTAATATATATTTATATTCTGAGAAAGAATTTAAAGCCTAGGGAATTCATTTCTCAGGCTAACATTTATTTTTTTCAATAGAACAAAAAATGAATAGCTTAGAACCATGAAGAAGTGTATGTTCGAATCATTAATGGAAGAAAGATAAATGAATACCTTTAAAATGCTACAATTGAGGTTGAACTGGTATAGATTGCACTTTGTCATTTTCTATCAATTATAGCTTTTGAGATGCATTTTTAAAGTGATAGTACTATTTTAAGTAGAAACAGAAATCTTTTCTAAAACTGGACTACTTAGTATCTATAATTAGTGGGTGGTAACACATTTATATTGAAATTTCTAGGTAACACTTCCATACATAAATGTGCTTTTTATATTGTTTAATATGTTGCTCTTTTTGGAATTTCAAAGTTTAGAGAAATGAGGGTGCCTTAGAAATGAGACTTATTTTTTGTTTTCTTAAAAGGATATTTCATTAGCTTTCTGCTGCTTATTAAGTTTCATAGTAAGGGCTGCTAACATCTTCATTGACATAAACCTTTTCTTTTTTGCCTACCCAGGAAAAAAAAAAAAAAAGAACTAGACAATTCACTTAGAGATAAGGTCTGTCTCTCCTTCTCTCTTCCTCCCTCCCAGTTCCTTCACATTCTCCCACTACCTTTCCCTCACGGCTCTGAAACCCTGTAAAATACCTGTTACAATAGGTTTCATCCTATTTATATAGCTAGTTTATAAACCTAGTTATAATAGACTTCTCTTCAAGCTTCTTTTTTTTAAAGAAGTGAAACAGTCTATTGTATGTAAGTATTAGAAAAGGAACAAGCCATTACTTTGTTCAAAGGTTTCCATTAATTTAACGCTATTTAAATGCAAATAGAAGCTCCTCCATCTGCCAAATTGTACAACAGGCCACAGTCAAGCCAAGCTGGCTCCTTATCTTGCTGATGTAAATCGTAGTATAAGGTTGCAATTATGGTCATAAGATAGACAGGCCAAGCATGACACAGATGTCACAACTTCATGTCACTCTAGGAAATATGATGAAACACTTCAGTGATTGAAACAGAGGTTGGATTTTTAACTATCTTTAATCCATCAGTGGTTGTTACATACACAAAAGATAAATGTTCTCTCTCTGATTTTCTTATAACACATGTTGAAATACTAATGATGACTCTAATAGATTGAGGATAGAGAGATAATTTTATGCGGTTGTTCATCTATGCTAGTATATCATTTAGCCATACAAAACAAATACTTTCATACACAAAATGTCCCTGAATGTCATATTTGCACTTTTAAATATTTTATTCCTAGTGAATATAGCCTGGAGTTTCATCGAAATATTGGTTGGTTGGTTGGGTGGAGCAGGGAACACTCATCATCTATCAGACTTGTACATTGGCAAAGAAAAATAAATAAGCCTTAAGAATCTGAGACAAGGGTACCTGGGAGGCTCAGTTGCTTAAGCGTCTGCCTTTGGCTCAGGTCATGATCCTAGGATCTTGGGATGGAGCCCTGTGAGCCTGCTTCTCCTTCCTTCTCCCTCTGCCCCTCCCCCTACATGTGCATGTGCATGCCCTCTCTCTCTCCCTCTCTTTCTCAAATAAATTTTATAAATCTTTTAAAAAGAAAGAATCTGAGACAATGGTGACCTAGTAAAAGAATCACTATATTCAAAATGCTTGACTTCTGAGAATTATACATTTTTTACACTTAAAAACTTGTTAAGAGAGTTATCTTTTGAGATAACAACATTCTCTTTATGAATTCATCAAATTGCTAAGGTACATTCTTTTCCCTGAAAAAAACAAACTTGGCTCTTGGCAGCAGTGAATATATTTAATTAATGTAAATTATATTTTTATGACATAAGCAGGCAGTTTTATATGAGAACCCTTTAAGATAGTCTTTATCAGGGGTTCCTGGGTGGCTCAGTTGGTTAGGTAGTTGCCTTCAGCTCAGGTCATGATCTCAGGGTCCTGGGGTCAAGCCCTGCCATTGGGCTCCCTGCTCAGCAGGGAGTCTGCTTCTTCCTCTCCTCTTTCCCCTCCCCACCACTCATTCTCTTTCTCTCTTTTGAATAAAAAAAAAAAAAAAAAAAAAAGGGAGTCCATATCAGCAGACTAAAAAGCTACTTGGATACTATTAACTATTCACAAACTTAGTATTTTTGCATTTTGCATAGTTTTATCCTAGAATTTCACTGAAGTATTCTAAGATACTTTATGTCATGACCACTCTCACCTTTTGTAAATGGTTTGCTTACCAAGACCACAGAATGCAATAAGATGACATTGTTCACTGGTCTTAAGTAAAGATATTGCTCTAAGAACTTCTGGCCAAGCATCAAATGTGTGACAGGAGTCCAAAGATTATACTTATTTAAAAAGAGACATTTAGAACAAAACAAAGGATCATAGGGGAAGGGAGGGAAAAATAAAATAAAGTGAAATCAGAGAGGGCGACAAACCATAAGAGATTCTGAACTCTAGGAAACAAACTGAGGGTTGTTGGAGGGAAGGTGAGTGGGGGGATGGGGTAACTGGGTGATGGGCAATAAGGAGGGCACCTGGTGGAATGAGCACTGGCTGTTGTATGCAACTGATGAATCACTGAACTCTACTTCTGAAACTAATAATACACTATATGTTAATCAATTGAATTTAAATTTTAAAGGGAGGCATTTAGTATACTGAATTTAAATATGCTTTATAAAGAAAAAGAATGTTTCGAAATGTATTTTCATTTTCCTTCTCCAAAACCAGGTGTGTAATAACAGGTGTGTAAAAACACCTCTTATTTCAATCTTGAAATTTGTAAAAATTGGGCAGCCCTGGTGGCTCAGCAGTTTAGTGCCGCCTTCAGCCCAGGATGTGATCCTGAATTCCCGGGATAGAGTCCCACATCGGGCTCCCTGCATGGTGCCTGCTTCTCCCTCTCCCTGTGTCTGTGCCTCTCTCTCTCTCTCTCTCTCTGTCTCATGAATAAATAAATAAAATCTTAAAAAAAAGAAATTTGTAAAAATATACTTGTATTACTTAAAACTATTATATAATAGAAATTTTAATTCTCTTGGTGATTTCTTGAAAGGGAGAGATATGTTTCTAGAGGAAAACAGATAATTTTTACTTCCTTGAGACTATTTTTTAAATACTAATGCACACTAAGTACAGAAACATTTTTGGCATATAAAGTATTTCAGCTTTTCAGAACATATTAAATTTATAAAAATGGGAATGGTGGTGGGAAGATTGTGGTTTTCCTTACTGGGGTAGTTTAAAAATGTATCTTCATAGGAAAAGGACTAAAACAAGATATCTTTTTAAAAGTAATCTTGGTATAGGGGTGCCTGGGTAGTTCAGTTGGTTAGGTGACCAATTCTTGACTGGGGCTTAGGCCTAGATCTTGGAGTTGTGAGATGGAGTCCTGTGTCCCAACCTTTGGGGTGGGCATGGAGCCTGCTTAAGATTCTCTCTCTCCCTCTCCCTCTCCACCTGTCTCCCCATCCTCCTCTCCCTCTCTCTCCATCTACCTTAAATTATAATGTAATATAATATAATATAATATAATATAATATAATATAATATAAATTTGCTGTTAAAGTTTAAAATAACTCATTTTAAATCAAAAAATTTCTACTAGAAAACTACTTTTAAAAAATGATATACTATTTTGAATTTAATGGAATCAGACCTTTTATTCCTTTTTTTAAAAGTAAACTCTATGCCTAACATGGAGATTGAACTCATGACCCCAAGATCAAGAGTCAAATGCTCTACCAACTGAGCCAGCCATGTGCCCCACTATTGTAAAACTTTTATCTTTAAGTCTAGACAGGTGAAAAGTTTATATAAATATTTGAGTAGATACAATAGATTAAAAAGACTAAAATCTTTCAACTAATAATGAGATGTAGTTTGAGGTGCTGGAAAGAAAACCAGAAGAAGAATAGAATCTGTGTACTGCAAACAAAACATTTTAGTAAGCTAAAATTTGAGGGGTATTTTTTTTCTAAAGGCTATATTCATGTTTTTTAAATTATTGTTTTATTAATTTATACCATCTATAATACAAATAGCATTAATTTTTATCATTAATATTGTATTAGTGAACCAGTTAGCAAGAGCTATAAGACTGATTAATATTTAAACTTTTATTAATAGTTTCTTAATTCCCCGGGACTAATTAAATTTTCTGGTCCCACAAGGACAATGTTTAATTATCTTGACTATACAGCTTATAAGCAAGATGTTACTAGAGTATTCTTGTTAATATATTCAGTAGTACTTTGGTAGTTCTCTTTCAAAAACCATGAGATGGATTCAACACAGTTATTTAACTGTTAATCATAAACAACACGGACACACTCTTTCCATAAAACCATGCCTTTGAATTGGTGACATTTCATTAGATCATATGAACTCTGAACTTATCAATGAAATATTAACCAGGCCCCCTGAGTGGCTCAGTGGTTGAGCATCTGCCTTCAGCTCAGGCCGTGTTCCCAGGGTCCTGGGATTGAGTCCCGCATTGGGCTCCCTGCCTAGAGCCTACTTCTCCCTCTGCCTCTCTCTGTGTCTCTTATGAATAAATAAATAAAATCTTTTTTTAAAAAAGAAATATTAACCTATTCCTGTTAAGGAATCTACTCCAATTGTTTTATTTTACAGAAACAAAATAAGAGGATTTGATTAAGTGCTTCTATCTGGCCCCTACTTTTTCCAATTAAATATGTGACTATTCAAGTCAATGAAGTTTAACAATATCAAGCCTTCAATAAAAAGCAGTTGATATAGAGCAAATCTTTTCAATATCAGTAATATAAATTAAGGTCATTTTGGTAACTCTCATGACAGCCCTTGTTAGCATTCATCACTTAATCAGAATATTTTATTATTCTCAGACATGATTAAAGCACATATTGCATTTTAAAAAAATTGGTTACTTAAAACTTGACCATATTAGGGTATGGGAATCCTTTAACAGAAGGAAGAATTTTTAGCCACTGTACTTCACAGCATTTTCCAGAAATAATTCTCCACGAGTTCCACATTCCACAGAGCTCTTCTTCCATGGGCAAATAGAACAAGAAATAAGGAATGTAGGCACTTTGATGCAACTAAATGCAAACAGATCTTAGAACTAGTTTTCCTCTGATCAGAAAGTACTAACTTTGTATTCTTCCTTTAAAAAGGTATTTCCAGTGGTAACTCTTGCCGATTTATTGCGAGAATATTCATCTTCCATTGAGGCTGAAGTTCCAATGAGAGTTAGAGATTTATTTCTGGCAGGGCCATAGGTCTATTGGGGGAAGGGAAAGGTCGTTATTTCTAATTAGGGTCTTCTGAATTATCTTAAAATATAATTATTTTAAATGTCCACAATTTAAAATATTTCATTTAATTTGGAAAATAGAGTAGGCAAAGGTAGAAAGGAAGGAAAAATTAACCCATGTTACTTCCATCCTGTATATTTATATTTTTTACTAAAATAAATTTTGAAAATAATTTAAAGATTATAAAAACAGAATTATAACACATATTAAGGAACGTTACTGTAAAATAAATTAAATCCACATTGTATAATTTTATTCTACATACCTTTAAATAAAAATAACAATATTTTTATAATACAATGTTTCAGATCAGAACAAAATGAATTAAATCAAAAACTTCATGAATTTCATTTTTTAAAGAAGAGGGAAACATTTAAATTACTTTAATATTTGATGTATTTTATATAGCTGAAGCTTTTCTTAGTATAAATAAAATTTTTATGTAAAGTCAGTAACTGAAACATTATTTTGAAAATTGCAGCCATAGTGGAATTCATAGCATTGCCTTTATTATGCTGAGATTCAGAAGAGATTTGGTGAATTAAAAATATTATTCCTCGGGGTGCCTAGGTGGCTCAGTTGGTTGAGTGGCCGACTCTTGATTTCAACTCAGGCTGTGATCTTGGGGTCCTGGGATCTAGCCCCCTGTTGGAGAGTTACTTGATTCTTTCTCTCCCTCTCCCTCTTCCCTTCCCCCTCACTGGAGCTCACTCTCTCTCTCTCTCACATAAATAAATAAATCTTTAACAACAACAACAAAAAGGTTATTCCTCTTATTTACACCAGTTATATTTTCTTCCAGTAAGGGTTTAAAATTTGCTTTTGGGAAATGTCATGAAGAGTAGTAACTTGGTATGTATTAGAAGAGATCAAGTCAAAATACAGATGAGGAACAGAATTCTGATAACTTACCTTACTTTTAAAAGAGTAAAATTTTCGGTGGCAAATGTTTTACATTGCTCAGTGGTACCTTGCCATACAGATGTATTCTCTAGGATGTGAGTGTGATTTAAGAAAGGTCTACTTAATCTGGAGAGAAAGTTCACTTTGAGAATAATACAATGTCATTCTGGTTATACTTTAGTTAATGTTACAACAATTTGGTTACCAGAATGACATGAACTAAGGTCCTTGAAATAAGGACCTAGGAATACATTTTCATACTTTATTTATTTATTTATTGTTTAAGATTCTATTTTTAAGTAATCTTTACACCCAACATGGAGCTTAAACTCACAACCTTGAGATATCAAGAGTCATAAGCCCTCTATTAGTGAGCCAGCCAGGGGTCCCCATTTTCTCACTTTAAATTAGTAAGTAAATAGGCTTTTTGTTTGACAAATCAGACTCAATGGAATTTGTTAATACAAGTCTGGCTGACCAGGACCTTATGGAGAAAGGGAAAACTAGGAACACATGCATGGCTATGGGGTCTCCCACTACCATTTCTGTGTGACTGCAAAGACCATATCATTTACCTCAAATGGACATGAGCACAGGATTTGTAATACATCAATACCTTAGCTGTATTACAAATACAAGGCATTAGGCCATAAACTCTTATTTATTATCATTTTGCTACAACACTAGTTTTGATTATTAGTAACTTCATAATTTGAGTAGAACCACAAAATGGTAGATTAAGTTTGGTTTGTAATACAGTAATTTTTTTTTAAGTAAAGCTAAGTTTGCAGTTATTGCCAGGAACTTTTCCTGTCATTTGTAATAACTCCTCTCATTTTTAAAAAAGTTCAGTATTTATAAAAGGTATCAATTTGACAGCTCTGGAGACACACTTCTTTTTTTTTTTTTTTTTTTAATTCAAATAATAGGAACAGCGACACTGCAACTTTCTGCGTAATTTCCAACCAAAGCATCTGTGGTGTCTATCACTATTTTGAAAAGTCTGTTTCCTGGGTGAGAAATTATTTTGGTCACCACATCTTAGCAAGTGTTGTCCCAGAAAGGCAGCTTCTTTTTCCTCAGAACACTAAATACGGTCATGATGCTTCTTGACTTTTGAGAGAGGCAGATGAGTACCTGCTTACGAATTTCCAATTTGCAACCCAGCCATTTCCTCCTCTACAAATTGAGGGCAAGAATTAAATATCTGAACATGTGGACGTTCCTAGCAGAGTGCCTGGTATTCAATACATGATAGCTTTCCTTTCCTTGTTTTCTTTTCCCCTCCTGAATATACAAAAAACAAAACAAACAAACAAACAAAAAACTCACCACCTAAAATAGCACTACACAGTTTTGATTGCCTGTTTTCTATCTGCTTCAATATCTTCAAGATGTTTTTCTTTTTTTCCATATTATTTTCTTCCTATCTAACACAAGGAGATATTATAAAAATAGAATACAATGAAAGACCTTTGACTAAAAGACTATGCTATAGGAAATAACTCACAAATAACAATAGATGAAGCAAAAAGGAGTCCTTTACTCCATACTGAGTAAATTAGCAACTAAATAGTCAATCATTGATTCTGGGATAATAGGGCAAGCACTGCCTTGTGTATTATTTGATGGATAGCTGAGATGAACATGATAAAAATAGAACTCAGTTAAGACAGATTAAAAACAATAAGCCTGCAATGTTTTACTTATTCATTCTCTGTAATGAAAACAGTAATGCTTTAGCAAAATAGCAGAAAAGATGTTGAGAATGATTTAATACATATATTGTGTTATGCAAAACATATGGCCCATACCCTAGACTGAGACTTCTATTGACAATACACTGAATCAACAGAGGGGTTGACTAATTAAACAAGTATCCCTTCAATGGATATCACTGGGTTTATTTTACTCTCACAGTCATATTAATAACAATAATAATCTTAATTTCTTTCATTCTCATTTCTCAGAACAACCCTATGAGATTGACACTAGTACTAACTCCACATTATAGAAGAGGAAATTGAACAGCACCTGGGTGGCTCAATGGTTGAGCATCTGCCTTTGGCTATGGTCGTGATCCCAGGGTCCTGAAATCGAGTTGCATATCGGGCTCCCTGCGGGGAGCTTGCTTCTCCCTCTGCCTATGTCTCTGCGTCTCTCTCTGTGTCTCTCTCATGAATAAATAAATAAAATCTTTTTAAAAAAAGAAGAGAGAATTAAGGCTAAGAGTGATGAAGTACTTCATAGAACAAGATTACACATTGAAAAAGAAAGGAATGCTCTTTAAAAGAAATATTAGAATGCTTCTCTCTTTGGTTCCTTTGGAAATTTTTACTTAATAGTGAAACAGTAATTTGTGGAAATCAATGGCCAAGAAGGATGTGTAAGCTAGAAATGAGTGTACACTCTTCAGTCTTATATATAAGACTGTGGTAACATAGAAATCACACTAGCCAATGCCTGATGCAAAGCTTTACGAATGACAAAACAATAGTGGTGATTTAGCCTACTCAACAGTGAAATTAGGCCAAATTGGCTTTGTCACATACTAATGAGAAATGTGATTTAGAAAGGATTTCTGCATAAAGCCAAAGCTTACTGTTGATCATATAACCCTTTGCTTTTTTTGTCAGCTATCTGTGGAAAGGCAAGTTTTTAAACAATTATTTGAAATCGTTCTTTTTTGTTGTTTTGTCTATCTTACCTGCCTCTTTAATTCTGTATAAATTCTTGACAAAATCTCAACTATTCAATAGTTTCTTTATCAAGCAGATATTTATTGAATTCCTGCTATATGCCAGGTCCCGTCCTCAAGAATTTAATGTAAAATATCTACATTGATCCTCAGAGACATAGTTTGGATTCACTTGATCAATTATATTTGGTATTTTTTGCATGTTCAAAACAAATTACTTCCAAACATATTGGTACAAATAAATAGGTTATTTCATAAAATGTGTAAATGTGTTTCTCTCAGATAGCTACTATTTGTGGAAAAAGAATAACATCTATAATCTTGATGATAGACTCCCAGCTGGCTTAGAATTCTTGAAACCTTATGAGAGAAAATGTATCAACAGGACAATATTGAGGCTCTATTTTCCCGTTAAGAGAGCACTCTGAATCTTCCCTAAAAAAGAAATATTATGATTCTCCTAAATTATCTTTATTTTCACAAAAAAAAAATCCTTCTAGAAAAATAACTATCACTTTTTTAGTATTTGTCCCTTTAATGTAAGAAGAAATGAACCAGAAATCAATCAATTTGGGATTTCATTGCTGGTTCTACAGGCAGTGTTATGTTTCTAGGTAGACAAGTAAGAAGCTGGAAGAGAAAGCCTTGGACAGAAGTGACATTCAGAACTTTATTTCCATATAGTGTCAGAGGTTAAGAGCTTAATAAGTGTTTGAGAACCAAGAAATCAAAGTTGTCCTTAGGGACCAAAGGCATCTGTAGTCCCAATCTATACAAATGTCTTCAAACTGTATAAAGCAAGTGGAATTAAAGAATCTGAGGCGTTGATGGTCAGAGCAAATCAGATTTTTGGTCCTACACCAGTATTCAGTAGAAGTAAGAGTCCAGGATCCCAGAATGTTAGCTTAGAACAAAAAACAGGACTCTGAGCTTAAAGGTTTGCTTTCTGATCCCTAGATGGTGGGGAGTCTAAAAGCATTTTTTCCAGATCAGATAGAACAAAGGAAAAGCAATAGAAACTTGATCAGAAATGTAAAGACCCATTGGATGCAACTGAAGATTTTAAGTAGCCATACGTGGAATTACAGTTTTATAAACCCCAACAGATTTTACAAACATAATCCTGATGAGGGCTTTTAAAGCATTAACAGGTCTTTTCTGCTGCAATTTATTGCATTTCTTTTTCTATACGTTCAAACTGTATTCTTTGACTATTATGCCAGCTCCTTTCAAGTTGATTTAAATGGATAGCCCTATGGGATTTGGGGATGTGATGGGTCTGTATTTTGAATAAATATCTGTTGATGATTTAGACTGTGATAGCCATTATATGTGATTTCACTTATATAAAAGCCTTCATCTCTTAGGATGGAATAATGTGAAGTTTATAAATGCATAACAAGAGATGCATTTTTCAAAATATCATCAATGATTCTTTTATATTTCAGAATTATTTGAGTATTCGATAATTCCAGAAAAAAAATTCACTCCTCTCTAAAATTTTGGCAAGTTACAGGTTATATATTTTATTTCACGATCATAATTTTAACATTCATCAGATACCTTTACTGAACACTATTCTTTTTCAGCCACAAAGAAAGTAGAGCTATTTAGAAATACTTATGTCTACCTTCTCATTTCAAGACTTTAAGTAATTCACTGTTTATTATAAAACAGTGAGTTCCACAGTCAGCTAGATAGAAAAATGTCAGTTCTTATGAGCATTTCCAGAGGCGATAAACATGCTTAACTTTTTCTTTTCAAAAATTAAGTAGCTTATCTTATCACATACAGTTAAAAGATTTAACAATTTAATGTAAGGTCTTTTCTATGTATATATGTATATATATAGTGTATAATATATATATATAGTTATTAACTATAGGTGTGTTGCTTGGGCATCATTACAATCTTTAAACTACTTACCTCTGCTTTTTCCAGCTGTTCCTATATGGGATGTCTTCATATGCTATATACCTTCAGTGAAATTTTTTTTCAATGCTAAATTAGCGTTCTAAGTACAAAATAATATTGATATTATAAGAATAAGTGTTGGGGGCATCTAGGTGGCTCAGTCTGTTAAGTGTCTGCCTTTGGCTCAGGTCATGATCCTGGGATCAAGCCCCCTGTCCAGGCTCCCTGGTCAGAGAGGAGTCTGCTTCTCCTTCTCCCTGTGCTCCCCCCACTCATGCTCTCTCTCATTCATTCACTCTCTTAAATAAATAAATACATACATACATACATACATAAAGTCTTTTTTTAAAATTAAAAAGAAGGGCAGCCCTGGTGGCGCAGCGGTTTAGCGCCGCCTGCAGCCTGGGGCTTGATGCTGGAGACCGGGGATCAAGTCCCATGTCGGGCTCCCTGCATGGAGCCTGCTTCTCCCTCTGCCTGTGTCTCTGCCTCTCTCTCTCTGTGTCTCTATGAATAAATAAATAAAATCTTAAAAAATAAATAAAAAGAAGTGTTGTGACAAAAGATCATCAGCAGAAATGTTGCATAGAAGATCAATTTGAAAACTAAATTAGCAATCCAAACATTATTAGCCCATTCCTACTGCAAAATACATAATTTGCTTTTTTTTTTTTTTTTTTTTGAAAAGCCAGTGGCTTAAATAAGAAATAAGAAAACTTATTTGGCAAATATTATTTGAGTGCCTACACCATAGAAAGCACTGCACTAATATTTTGGAGCATAATATAATACAAGTGACAATATGTAAAGAGCCATGTGAATGGAGCCATGTAAAAGGGCTAGACCAAGTTCAGAAGTAGGAGAGATGGTTTCTTGCTGTCAAGAATCACATAAGTAGAAAGCAGCCTCTTTTTAAGTTTTTACAGATAAATAATACAATATTCCCTCAAGTTTGAAATTAAAAACAAGAATAGAGATTTTTTTTTGGTATATATGCCAAATAAGAAGAAAAGGATGCTTCAGTATTTTATTTTTGTTAGGTTAGATGGAGGAATAAAAAAAGATAAGCGAAAAATTTGACAGAGGCAAGAGATACTCAAGAAGAATAAAGGAAGTATACAGAGACAGTGAGAAGCTGACACACACTGTGACCCAAATCTGATTCCTTTCTCTGTCAGTTATTGGCTGTGTGGCCTTGGGTAAGACTTGTAATATCTCTGAGCCTCAATTTCTTCATCTTAAAACAAATATAATACCAATCTCGAAGAGTTCTTCGTGAGGGTAAAATGTAAAGTATATCAGACAAAGCAGAATACAAATAAACAATGTTATTATTAAAACAGTAGACTTCGGGATGCCTGGGTGGCTCAGTGGTTGAGTGTCAGCCTTTGGCTCAGGTTGTGATCTCAGGGACCCGGGATCAAGTCCCACATCGGGCTCCCTGCAAGAAGCCTGCTTCTCCCTATACCTGTGGCTCTGCCTCTTGCTGTGTGTTTCTCATGAATAAATATATAAATATTTTTAAAATATAAAAAATAAAACAGTAGACTTCTGTGGAGAAATATCACTTGCATGACCATTTAAGTTATTACTACTAAAAATATTTCATACATCTAGTTAAAATAGGGCTGTCATAGGTACCAACATCCTGAATGGGGTGTACCATGTTTATCCTGTGCTTACTGCACCTGTCCCAACTCCCAGCGTTGGGAGCTATAACGGCTCAACTATAACAGCCCAACTATAACAACGTTCTGTTATAGCATTTGCTACCCTGTATTGCACTTTATCTAATTATGTGTCCCTCTCAGCCAACTGTGAGGTCCTCAAAGAATAAGGGTGCTGTTTTCATCATTTTTATATCTCAGCATTGGCATACATAGCAGGTATTTAAGTATTTGGGGAACTAAAAAATTCACATTTGTTAAAGAACCCACTTATAAGCTAGAGTTATTACAGCTACATTTAAAATAGACTAGCATAAGCTAGTCTACTTTGCAGGTTCAGTTACACATCAAAACATCATTTTTCTGCCTTGAATTCAGAGAAACCTAAATTAGAATCCTGGTGACTTACTTAATCCTTCTATGCTCAGTTCCTTTGTCTATAAATTGGTGTAATAACATTTTTCTCAAGAAATTGTGAGAGGCTTTAAAGTAGGAGAATAAATATAAAGCACTTGGCACATAGAATAAATTTGCTAATTTCCTTTCAGTTTTAATCTCTCTATTTTAAAGTACTGTTTCAATTTCAAAATTCTCAATTCTTGCAATTCTTTGTTTTAAAGCTTTTATTTATTAATTTGAGAGAGGGAGAGGGAGAGAAAGAGAGAATAAGTGTAGAGCCAGCTGTGGGGCAAGATCCCAGGACCCTGGGATCATGACCTAAGCTAAAGTCAGACACTTAACTAACTGAGCCACTCACGTGCCCTCAATTTCTGTTATTCTATGCAGAATATTGAAATTGAAGATTTCCAGTGCTAATGTGTGTGAAAAATCTATTTTGGTGTAGCCCATTTAATATTTGCTTAAGAACGGTGAAATAACCTGACTACGGAAGAAAATACATGAAGAAAATAGAGTCATTTCCAAAATATGGTAGAATCATGAATCACAGCAATTTCCAAAGATAAACTGTAGTTTAAGAACCCTGGAAATTATGACAGATAAGGGGACCTTGTTGTCTTCATTTAAAATTAACTGGTAAAGAAAGTGAAGTTTATTGAATGTACTACCACAATAGCAAGATATCAACCCCTTTCAGTTTTTGTATCTGCAAAAAAGATAGATTTTATTCTTAAAGCAGCTAAGTCACTGTTATCCAAAACAAGGAGAGGGGATCCTACCTCATCACTGTGGTAATTGATCAACTTAGCATATTAGAATACAGTTGAGGGGTACCCGTCTGGCTCTGTCCATAGAGCATGCAATTCTTGATCTTGGGGTTGTGAGTTCAAGCCCCATGTTAAGCATAGAGCTTACTTAGAATAAATAGAATTCAGATGAAAATACACCTAACAAGGTTTAATTTGGAGAGTAGTAATATAGTTGAAACTTCAGTTACTATCCATTGCAAATGGCTTTCAAAGTGTTTAATGCAGCATTGACATTATAATTAGAAATAAATTTGAAGAAACAAAGTGCTCCTAAAGGCTAAAGTTTTGTTCTGTACTCAAAAATAAATGATTTAGCTTGGATGAGAAAGCTTCAGTAATTTGTCTGCTAGAGCTCTCTATGTTGATAATAATCAAGAGTTCATTGTATTGGCCACTGTGTTTTGAATTACTAGCAGGCTAACAGAATGTTGCATTTAATCTGGTGTTCATGAAGAATGTTGAGTGTAAAATGGCAGCTTTTGAAGATTTAGAGGCATATGCAATAGGAGTCATGAAAAAGAGGCATATTCACATTGAGAAGTATAAAATAGCTTTGGATGACTAGTATAAGACCTCTATATAGAATGTCCCAGCACTTCTGCCTCTTAAAAGATGATCATGGAAAAAAGATATACAAGAAGATGATGTGTGTGAGATACATATCGATGAATATAGAACCCTAAAATCTCTTGGTAAAGAATCACCATTTTGAAAAGGGAAGATTAAGTCACTGGCCAGGTATAGCTACCTTGCCACCTTTGACATTATAGGCCAACTACCTATAATTGTAAGGCTGTCCTATGCATTGCAGGTTGCTTGGCAGTATTCTTAGCCTTTATCCACTAGAGGCCAGTAGCAACACTCTTCCAATTATGAGAATTGAAAATGACTCTAGGTATTACCAAATGTCTCCTGCGGAACAAAATAACTCCCAATTGAAAACTACTGACCCAGACCCTAAATATTTCAGCTGGAGTGTAGGAGGAATCTAGAAAAATAAGGTCAATCGCTATACACAAGAATACCCGCAAAATAAATGTTAGAAGATTAGAAATTATCACCTAATTTAGAAATATGCAACTCTCCAATATTCAAGACAACTTCCATGGATTATATAAAACATCTCTGTTGGACTGGATTGATCCTACTTTTTGAAGAAAACATCTGCTGTGTCTGTGAGTAATAAAGAAAAACAGAAGCCAGTAAGGCCAGCGAATTTCCATTCATTCCAGGCCCGAGTTAAGTCTCTTGTTAGTGCCAGCCTGACTTTAATCAGAGTGGAAGTGCCAGAAGCAATTGGGATAAAATCATCAAAATATTCAGTTATCCTTCAACAAACTAAAATTCTTGAGTGCTTTAGTTACTCACTGTTATCAATTAGCCATTTTCCCCCCACCATGAGATATTAAAATGAATTTTTGAGGTTGGCAGTAAGGGTAGAAGGTCTTACCATTAAAAAGAAAAATCAAGGAGAAAAAGAACCATAATGAGAACACATTATTCCTTTGTACAGTTTCCAATGCCTTATGTCTGAAGCTTAGTTGTTTTTTCTACCTATAAAAAAATAGGCAAATATTAATATGAACAAGCAAAATGCTAGAAAGAGGAAAATTGTTATTTTGTGTCAAAACACAATTGTAATTAGCAAATAAATTTTGCTACTTTTTGTTTCTGAAAGTTGTTTTTTAAGTTTATTTATTTATTCATCAGAGACACAGAGAGGCAGAGACATAGGCTGCTGGAAGCTTGACAGACTCGATCCCAGGAACCCAGGATCACGACCTGAGCCAAAGGCAGATGCTGAACCACTGAGCCACCCAGGCATTCCTGAAAATTTTAATAAGGAGTATCTTTGGCTCTTTCTGTCTCAGATTTTGGAACTGCTGCACCTACCTTTTCCTTGAAAACTCATGTTGCTCACCTAAAGAAAAATATAAGATAATTAATTAACTTGTTTATGTTCCTTCACTCTTGAAAACTTGAAGAATTCATTTTATTCTATAATTTTCTTTTGGCTTCCACTTATTAGCAAGTTCCACATGGTGAAATCCAGGTATTTTCCATATAATTTTTTATTATTGTGAACACCCAAAATAAATTCCATCGGCTTGGCCTTTATCAAATCATAGATCGTTATGTGTTCCAAGCCCTGCTCATTTTACTGCACAACCAAAAATTCGTTGCACTGTTTTAGAGTAGAAATGTCCAACAAGGGCAGCCTGAGTGGCTCAGCAGTTTAGCGCTGCCTTCCGCCAAGGGTGTGATCCTGGGGACCCGGCATCAAGTCCCACATCAGGCTCCCTGCGTGGAGCCTGCTTCTCTCTCTGCCTGTGTCTCTGCCTCTCTTTCTCTCTGTGTCTCTCATGAATAAATAAATAAAATCTTTTTAAAAAAAGGAATGTTCAACAAAAAACATACAGACAAATCAGAAGGACATATTGTTTTCCACTGAACACAATTTTGAATTCTTAACTACTTCATCTATTCTGCTTTTCATAAACCTTGTCTAGCTCAGTCATTTTTAATTTAATTTTTCCCATTTTAATTCTTCTTAAGCTATCTCTCAAATTAGTCACTTTAGAAATCATAGCCAATTCAAGATGATTTATAGGAAATAAACAGATTGGAAATAATGTAGTCAGCAAGGTGATTAATTTGTAGATGTAATAATTTGCTACTTCTTGAAAGAATTCATTTTCTCAACAAATGTAGTTTTCTTTCTCAGTTATTTTTGATCCAACTCAACATATTTCTCTTGCAATGTTTACTAAGTATATAAATTTTTCCATCATAAAGTAAAATCACGATTGTTGGGATCGTACATGCTTCTTTGGCAATTTTTTTTCTTATAATAAATTGTCTTCTATACAGCTGGAATATTTATTTTGGATACTGAATAAACAAAATTTCTCTCAGTTATCCAACTATGTATGTAATGTATATTTTCTTTTTTGGCTTATAAACTATTTCATTTCTCATATTATTTTTTAAAAGTTTTTTTTATTTAAATCCAATTTGCCAACGTGTAATGTATATTTTCATATTTTTGCATTATCTCAATATTTATGAAATCCTAAACATTCCCAAGAATGTCTTATGTATAAGTGATAGTGTCTTTCCAGCCGACTTCTGAGTGAGCTTAGAAAGAATGCTGTGATGTTTTTATGATGAAATCAGGAGAATATCTGATGTTAATAAAATGTTCAAGATTTCAACTCAAGATCTAGACTAGAAGTATATTTTGGATTTTCCTCCAGGATATAATCAAAGAACTTTCTCCCTAATAAAATAGTGATTGACCCCTAACACTTTTCCTAAACAAGGATACTAGAATCTCACTTGGGCTACAAAAATGTGTCTGCTTTGCAGAGTAATTCATATTAGCTCTGACTTCAGCATTAACTGATAGGAGACTTTTTTGTAAGCATACCAATAAACATTATCAGAGCAAACATTTCTTACTTCATGCAAAAATTATTTTTAATAGTTTTATGTGCTTTATATGAAACTAATATCTAGTAATAATCATACTTAATACTTTTTTCCTGGAACAGTTTCCTGGGAAATAATGCATTCAAAAAATATCTGTAATTTATGTTCATTATTAAATGTTTTCTCATAAATTCATGTATTCAATTGCCTGCAGGTTTAATTTTAAGCCATTAAGAGAATTTTCTTTACAAAGGACTAACCTTTTGTAGTAGCAAATAAAAAAATACAATCATCATTTTAACTGTATGGTTTCTAAGAAATAATCTGATATCTCTGAATATCTAGTCCTTAGGTTATTTGCAAAGCCTTACAGGTGACCAATTTGGAGTTGAGAAATGATCGGAGGTGTTCTTGACCTGCTCTTTTGTTTCAACAGTGTAGTCGACTACAAATTGTCTCCCAAGATTGGATATTTTGAGAAGCAGGTGCTTTATCTATTACCTCATTTCTTTATTGTCTTAGCCCTGTTCTAATTGGCTTAGCCATGAAAAATAACATTTTTTGAACTCAGACCATCTTCTTGCCAGCTATTCAGTGATTTCCTCTCCTCAGGTTATTTGCCCTGAGTATATTCAACATCCACTCTTCTGATCTCCATATTTTCAGAAAGCACTCAAAGAGCTCCTAATTCATGGACAAAATAATTCAGGTCAGTAAGTGAATTGTGACCTTTGCTATGAATTTTTCATACAAGATTGCAAAACCCTTCTTGATAAGGACTGTGCTTTATTCATATATTGGTTCCCAGCAGTCTGCCATCATGTGCCTGGCACATGGTGAACAGCTTGTTGGTATGGACACTTTTTGAATTATTTGTCTCCTGCACAAAATTATATTCATTCTTCCCTTCAACTTTAAGCATTGGTGTTTATAATTTGAAAATAGCTCCATGAAGTTATTTTTGCAGCTTTTTATTTTTGGACAAAATAAGGGTTGTCCATATTTTATATACTGGGCAATCAAGGCACTTGTCAGATGATACTCAGTAGAATGAGAAGATCACTTTTAGTCAGTCAATGCTTTATTGTGTTGAATGCCAGCACAATATTCCTCTGTAAATATGTATTTAAACTGCCTCTAGTAACATTATGATCTTTGAAAATCAGCCTTTGAGAAGTGCTCCTGGAAAACATGAGCAGAAATTATTAGCCTTTAGTATGTTTCCTTTTGAGAGTACTATTTTATTTATATGAATAATATTAGAACAAACTTAGGGTATTTTTTTAAGATTTTATTTATTTATTCACAAGAGACACAGAGAGAGAGAGGCAGAGACATAGGCAGAGGGAGAGGCAAGTTCCTTGTGGGGATCCCGATGTGGGACTCGATCCCGGGACCACGGTTTCACAATCTGAACCAAAGGTAGACGTTCAACCACTGAGCCACCCAGTGCCACTTAAATAGTTTCTTAAGCCTAACTAAAGTTGGCATTCTAATACAATGTCAGTATTCTTTATAAAATTTGTG
This sequence comes from Canis aureus, assembly GCF_053574225.1. Taxonomy (NCBI): domain Eukaryota; kingdom Metazoa; phylum Chordata; class Mammalia; order Carnivora; family Canidae; genus Canis; species Canis aureus. Next base: position 36,529,999 of record NC_135649.1, on the reverse strand, counting down.
TCTGTTAAATCATGTATTTGAATAAGAATGTAGTTCAAATACTTGCACTTGAGCTTCAGATTACAAATATGTCACTAGGTAATTTAATCTTATCTAGGTGATTTTTATTAATGTAACCATCAGTAATTCCAAATAAGAACAATGCAGTTTCCAATATTTTTTACTGTTAATATTCTTAAGTCAGTATAATAGAATAAAAATAAGTAGTCAATACAATTATCTTCCCGGGCAGCCCCGGTGGCTCAGTGTTCGGCGCCATCTTCAGCTCAGGGCAAGATCCTGGAGACCTGGGATCGAGTCCCACGTCGGGCTCCATGCATGGAGACTGCTTCTCCCTCTGCCTGTGTCCCTGCCTGTGTCTCTGCCTCTCTCTCTCTGTGTCTCTCATGAATAAATAAATAAATAAATAAATAAATAAATACTTAAAAAAATACAGTATCTTCCTAAAAGATTGCCCATACATTTGGTGAGAATTAGAAGATCAGAAAGACTCTCTCTCTCAAGTCATGATTTTAACAAAAAAATTCATGTCTAATATGGGGGTAAAAGAGATGGAATGGTTATTAATTTGTGTGATAACATATTGTATTCCTAGTATTCAAGAACATTTTAGTAGTATTATTACTACTAGTCAGATTGTTCTGTATTCATTCCCGTGGTGTTTTTTTTTTTTTAAAGATGTATTTATTTATTTATTTATTTGAGAGAGACAGAGATAGTGAGAGAGAGCATGAGCAGGGATGAAAGGGAGAAGCAGGCTCCCCTCTCTGAGCTGGAAACCCAATGTGGGGCTCAATCCCAGTACCCTGGGTTCATGACCTGAGCCCAAGGCAGACACCTAACTGACAGAACCACCCAGGTACCCTCCATGGTGTGTTTAAAACCAACATCATCTATCTTCTTTGATTATGCTATCCCATCTTTGTAAGAGAAGTTGGCTGAAATAGAAGATTAAAAAGCAAAGCAAAACAAAGAGAAAACTCATAAAAAATGCAGAAAGAATCTCTCAAGATCTGAGGAAATTAGCTAAGAGTTGATTTTTGAAATATTATGCCATATCATCAGCAAATTTCATACCATGACCTACTTCTTTTGACTCTCCTTGTAGTTTTTGATGTGATACCTATAAAATCCAATCTGGAAGGGCACGTAGGTGGCTTAGTTGGTTAAGCATCTGACTCTTGATCTCAGCTCAGGTCTTGATTTCAGGGTCATGAGTTTAAGTCCCACCCTGGGCTCTACACTGTGTGTGGAACCTTTTTTAAAAAAAATCTAGGGGCAGCCTGGGTGGCTCAGTGGTTTAGTGCAACCTTCGGCCCAGGGCCTGATCCTGGAGACCTGGGATCGAGTCCCACGTCAGGGTCCTTGCATGGAGCCTGTTTCTCCCTCTGCCTGTGTCTCTGCCTCTCTCTCTCTCTCTTTCTTTCTCTCTCTCTCTCTCTTTCTCTCTCTCTCCCTCCCTCGTAAATAGATAAAATCTTTTAAGGAAAATCTAGAAAGTGACGTTGAATGTACAACCACAAAGTTTCAGTGAGAAAAATCACTGTTAAATAATGGAAGAATCTTCAAATGCCTGGTATCAACAGTAGACCTCACTGTCCTCCATAACTGTAGTCCCATTCAGGTAGAACCAGAGTAAGATTTTACTTTCTTTTTTTCAGAGTAAGATTTTAAAGACTCTAAGCACTGAAAAGATTATGGTGCCTTCCCATATGACACTTAGAGCACCAGCAAGCAAAAATAAAAATTTTTAAATAATAAGGCAACATAACTTAATAAATCTATTAAATGATGCATAAATGCAGTATGGAGACAAAATATTCCTTTACCTAGGACCTTAAGGTCTCTGGCTGAGGGTTTTGATACTAGAGATTCAGACTTTTAGGTGAGATTAAGATAGGGAGTTTTATTTTTTTTAATCTTTTTGAGTTTTATTTTTTTAATGTATATTTTTTATTGGAGTTCGATTTGCCAGCATATAGTATAACACCCAGTGCTCATCCTGTCAAGTGCCCTCCTCAGTGCCTGTCACCCAGTCACCCCATCCCCCTGCCCACCTCCCCTTTTACTATCCCTTGTTCATTTCCCAGAGTTAAGAGTCTCTCATGTTTTGTCACCTTCTCTGATTTTTCCCACTCATTTCCTCTCCTTTCCCCTAAAATCCCTTTCACTATTTTTTATATTCCCTGTATGAGTGAAACCATATAATGTTTGTCCTTCTCTGATTGACTTACTTCACTCAGCATAATACCCTCCAGTTCCATCCACGTCAAAGCAAATGGTGGGTATTTGTCGTTTCTAATGGCTGAGTAATATTCCATTGTATACATAGACCACATCTTCTGTATCCATTCATCTTTCGATGGACACCGAGGCTCCTTCTCAGTTTGGCTATTGTGGATATTGCTGCTAAAAACATCAGGGTGCAGGTGTCCCGGCGATTCATTGCATCTGTATCTTTGGGGTAAATCCCCAGCAGTGCAATTGCTGGGTCGCAGGGCAGATCTATTTTTAACTCTTTGAGAAACCTCCACACAGTTTTCCAGAGTGGCTGTACCAGTTCACATTCCCACCAACAGTGCAGGAGGGTTCCCCTTTCTCCACATCCTCTCCAACATTTGTGGTTTCCTGCCTTGTTAATTTTCCCCATTCTCACTGGTGTGAGGTGGTATCTCATTGTGCTTTTGATTTGTATTTCCCTGATGGCAAGTGATGTGGAGCATTTTCTCATGGGCTTGTTGGCTATGTGTATGTCTTCCTCTGTGAAATTTCTGTCCATGTGTTTTGCCCATTTCGTGATTGGATTGTTTGTTTCTTTGCTCTTGAGTTTAATAAGTTCTTTATAGATCTTGGATACTAGCCCTTTATATGACATGTCATTTACAATTATCTTCAAGGGAATATTAAAATATGTTCATTTGTGTGTGAGTAGGGACAAGAGACAACAGAAAGTTCCCTGACTTTCCTAATGCTGAATATCTGCTTTTCCGTAAAATGATCCACAATCTCATATTTGTTTTCCTTTATCTTCACAAATTCATGGTAATGAACACAGAGAAGACATTTTAAAATATTATATCATTATAATTCCCAGCACCATGATCTTTATTTGTGGAATTATTTTGAAGAGCGATGAATTTTTTAATAGCAGAATTATAAACATTAGTTTAAATCTTTTCCCATTCAGTAGTAAACACTAGCTGTGAACCACCAGTGCTATGCAAATGGTAGCTACAGTGAACAAATAATTCCTGCGAGGTTTTGTAAGCTTTTCACTTGGTTAATTGAACAATAGAGTTATGTGCTCACTCTGACTCCCCAAACTCAGTAGGAGAGTTAATATTAGGTCATTTATCTTGAACATTGCAAATATGAAGTGCCATATAAATGCACCACAATAATGTAAATGATGAGTTGCATTGACACTTAATGTCATACTTCCCATTTAATTATATCTTAAGACTTGATTTGGCAAAATTTCCTCTTTTCATTAATAGCAGGAATCACATATTCACACTAGGAAACAGATGAGTGTCACTAATGAAATAGTTTAGTGCAAGTAACATGCTTTCAATATATGAGTCAGTTCTTCAAAGTCATATAAACAAGCATGCTGTAATAGGATAATACAGACATTAGTCCTTACCCCAACTTTAAGTAAAACCATGCCCTAAGCACACTAGAAAAGTTGAAAATGTACCCATTCACAAAAGGCTGAGACAAAATTTGATTTACTGGTGCTTCTTCATAACTACAACAGTTGAGTCACTAATCATCCCTTGCATTATAGTGACATTTAGGATCTACCTGTATCTGCTTTACCTTTCTTCTTTGCCCCTCTGCTTGGAAAGAAAATCTGTGTCTCATCAATAGCACCTATGAAGATGGTATTCCGAATTTACTGAGAAACCAATAAGTATTGGTAGAACAGAAAGGGAAGTTTTTAAAAAAGGGGGATGGAAGTCTTCAAAATTTTGGGTGTGCTACTGAAAATCATAAAATTATCTATAGCATTGACTTATACCATTTGGTTGTGGGAAATGATATTAGCAACTCTGGAAACAATGTTTTTCTTCAGCTAAGCAAGTCCACAAGGATGGACAGTAATAGAAGTTACAGGAAAAAACTGACTGAAATTATATGGCTAATTTTCATTTCTTTTCAGCCCCAGTTGAAATGGTTGTATGTTCATTCTTTGGGACTCTGTTAGATTTACAACAAATGGGGAAAAGGATTTGATGATTATTGACAATTATATAATGTTGACGACACTCCTTCATCTTTTCCCAATGTCCTTTGAGTAGAAACTCTCTGTGGGCCTAGCATTTGCCTTTTTATTACATAGAAACCCTAAAGAGAAGAAAATAATGTCTTGTTCATAGCAGTTGCTTATTAATGGCTTTCTATGAGAGTTCACTGCAGGGAAAGGATTTTAAAAAGTAACAATCCTGCTAGGTCTTTGAGCAGTTTAGAGTGCAGGTTTGATGGCATTCTCCTGGGAAGCCATCATCTCTTTGCTTTTCCTCACATTTAAGATTTTAATTGCCTCAGTGTTTCAATAACAATTACAGCCTATTCAGAAATTTTCTTTTTGTGATCTGACAACTCTGAGTTTTAATTTCTGAAAACCTTTCCTTAAGTAGGTTACATTTGTTACTCCAAATCTCAGGGGAATTTCAATCTGTGCCATACGGGATCAAGTTCTTACTTACCTGCTCCGGATCCATCAGTGTTTTACCTGATTCTGTATATTGAGTAAGCAGGGCTTTTCAGTGTTTCCATTTCCACAATGTACCACAAATCTAGAAATTTACTGACTTAATCACTTGACTTATTAGTCTGCATCGATCCAAATAAAGTATCTCCTGCTTTTTTGGCATAAATTTAATTCAATTCCTATTCATGCTTGTTCACATCCAATAAAGCTTTTCTATTAAGAGGGATGTGGCTATGTGCAACTTCTAATTTCTTCCCACACTTCTTTATCCGTCAGAACATATCTTTAGGAAATGTTGAACCTGATTCCCTCATTTCTATCTGGCAGAATACTAGAAAAAGTAAATTCAATAAATTAAGATGCAAACATTTAAAATGGCTGTGAACCCGTTTTCTCTGCTAGGGAAGGATAGTTTTATGTCACAGAGAGAACAAGCCTTTACCTGCTACATCCTACAGGTCTATTCATCGCCTCTGTTCCCATCTAGCTGATTTTCTGAGATGTTAATGCCATCATCCTCACTTTTTAAGTTTCCTGACATTTCACAATCATTCCTACTCCCCACACTTTGATCCTTACTTGTTCACATCTCTGCCACTATAATAATTCAGGATTTTTCATATACCTCATATTAACTGTATTGACTAACTGTATTAGGTTCTTTTTTTAAAATATTTTATTTATTTATTTTAGAGGGAAGGAGGGGCAGAGGGAGAGGAAGAGAGAGAATCTCAAGAACACTCCCCACTCTGCATAGAGCCCGATGCCCAGCTTGATCTCACAACCCTGAGATCATGACCTGAGTGTAAATTAAAAATTGGACACTTAACCGACTGAGCCACCCAAGTGCCCCCAGCTGTAGTAGTTACTATTGTTTGTAGCAAATTACCGAGAACTGTGGCTTAAAACAACACCCATTTATTAGCTCACAGTTCTGTAGGTCAGAAGTCCAGGGTCCTCACCTGGATTCTCTGCTAAGGTCTCAGAAGGCTGATGTTTGGGTGTGCTTGGGCCAAGCTCTTACCTGTAGACTCTGGAGAAGAATCTGCTTCCATGCTCTTTCAATATGTTGGTGGAATCCAGTTCCTTATGGTTGTAGGACTGATGTCCCTATTTTCTTTCTGGCTATCAGCTGTGGGCTGCTTTCTGCCCCTAGAGGCAGCCCATGCTTTTTTGTTTTGTTTTGTTTTGTTTTGTTTTTCTCTTTTTCACATGGCTCCCTCCATCTTCAAAGTCAGAAGCTGCATTTAGAACCCTTTATGCTTCAATTCCCTCTGACACCCCCTTCACTTACAAGCCCAAGAAAATTTTCTATTTTTAAACTGCTAATGGGATGAGATTACGTATGCCTGGATAATCTCTTTTGCCATATAAAGCAAGAAACTCGTGGGAGTAATATCTCATATTTACATGCCCCAGTCACACTTACAAGAAAGGGAATTATGTAAGGGTGAGGGTCATTGGGGTTATTCTTAGAATTTAAAGTGCCTTTCAAAATTTTTTGACCAATATTGACAGCATTGAAATATACTGTAAAGTGAAACTCAGAACATGCGCACACATACACGTTTTACAAAAAATATTATTCTTACTTTTCTATTTTCTTCTACACTATAAAAACTAAAAATTACTTTAACCTGCTACATTTAGAACCACCCCTCCCTTTTCTTTTTACCACATTAGGAAAGACAACCACTTTGCTTCCTTTCTTAGAAACCCATTTGTAATTTTGGCAGTCTGCAAAATTGATCTATCCAAATTGAGATGAGAGAATATTTGAAGTGAATTATCTGTTATTTTTAATGCTTAACTTATCCTGTTCTTCATTTTACATTGGTGCCCTTGCCATGTGCACAAAAATATACTTTTCATATAAAGAAAGAGGCTCCAGAATTCAATATGTACTCACATAGACACTTGCATCTAGGTAAGAGCATCTTACTCTGTAAAAACCACCACAGTGTCCACCAATATAAATGACCTTTTTTTTTTAGTAGTTATTGTGGTAGTCACTAGATGGCAGCTCTAAAGCGTGTGTTGCCCAAAATGAATGATGCCCACAGAAAGAAATCTTATTTATTATAAGTACAAGAATTCTACCTCAGATATTCCTATGGAATCTTGAGATTGCCCAGCAATAAAGCAAGTGTTAATGTGTCACAGTTTAATGTCCTCAAGTTTTCTTTTAGAAACATATATAATAGATATATTTTGCTTTAAGCTATGACTTTTTAATACACTCATCATATAACTCTGGCACTGTAACTGCCTTTTTGGATCTTGTAGACTTGAGACTGAAATACAAATTGCTTCCAATAACCTTATAGCCTGATGAAAAATTGGCATAGCATGCATCTTTTGGATCCCAGTTAACTGTTACTTCCTAAAGAAGCCATCCATATTTGATCAACCAATCTAAATTAAACTCTCTCACAGCACCTTATCCTTTCTCTTAGCACTAATTACAACTTCTAGTAATATGGAATTGGTATGATTATTCATATAAGGTCTGTTACCTGCTGTACATTTTCTTCTTCATACAAAAAAAAAAAAAAAAAAGGATCCTATGTCACCAGCTCCTAGCACAAGGCCTGACATATAGAAGGCCCTCAATTGAGGCTTATTCAATAAATTAATGATGAATATAAGTATGGATTCTTTCCTTTTTTCCTCATCGAGTGTTTTTTGTTAGAGACCTTTCTAACACTTAGGTACATGTGAGCTTTTTCTCAGGGAGTACTAAGGCTTAAGTGGATCATGTTTATTGTCATTGGAAAAAGAAGGCTATCACTTTTAGGTATAGTTTCAAAGTCTGCCTCTAGATGACTTTTTTTTTTTAAAGATTTATTTATTTATTTATTTATTTATTTATTTATTTATTTATGATAGACAGAGAGAGAGAGGCAGAGACACAGGAGGAGGGAGAAGCAGGCTCCGTGCAGGGAGCCCGACGTGGGACTCCAGGATTGCCCCTGGGCCAAAGGCAGGCGCTAAACCACTTGAGCCACCCAGGGATTCCCCAGATAACTTTTTTCAAAAAGATTTTATTTATTTATTCATGAGAGACATAGAGGGAGAGAGAGACAGAGAGACAGAGAGACAGAGAGAGATAGAGACATAGGCAGAGGAAGAAACGGGCTCTAAGCAGGGAGCCTGATGTGGGACTCGATCCCTGAGCGGAAGGCAGATGCTCAACCGCTGAGCCACCCAGCTGTCCCTCTGTGATTTTCATGGAGAAAGAGAAGAAATACAGAGCTACTAGCCAAAGTTTTCTTTGTTGCAAATGCATTTCCTGTGATCCATCTGATTTTATGTGACTGCCAGTTTCCTCATTAACATCAAAGGTTGTTGCAACAGATATTGCTGTGTCACATTTCTTATGATTCAATTATGAATTTCTTGGCAAAGAAAGCATGAGTCTATGGATGTGAAAGAATATAAAATACAAGCTTATCTCTTCATTTTGCTCTAGCAGTTTATACTGGTAGGTGCTTTTGTACCCATTCATATTATTTTTCTTTTATAATACCATAACTAATATAATTAAGCATTGAATTATTTCTTGGAATGGAATATGAATGATACCTTCATGTAAATAGAACTGGCATGCTAGTCTAAATCATTATGAATAGATGTGAAGGTCTGTGATTCTGCCTTCCCCTGTCAATAAAAAAGCATTCTATCATGTTTTCAAGGTTGATGGACGTAATAGACCTTCCCTAATTCACTGGCTCTTTGTTTTATCACTGTTGTATTATTTGAATAACAAATTCCCTACTGAAATAGAAACTTCGAGAACGTTTAGCTGAATGGCTTTGAATCAATATAAAGACTCTAAAATGGGTTGGACGTACTCATTTTTTCCTCATCTGCTTGTCCTGACAGTTCTGAGCTTAAAAGCGAAAATAAGCCACACAGTTGACTCTTTTACATTCATTTCAAGATTTAAAAGCAAAAAAAATAATATGATCTAGAAAATTTGGTTTGCATAAATATACTCTCCAGTTGGCTTCATTCTCTTTATAACAGGCTGGATTAGACTATCATCTTAAACTGAAATCTATGGCTTTTGGCAATCCAGTCAAGAAAAAGGTAGTAACCAAGCAATCACATAATTGGCATATAATTAAATAGAATAAAAATAGTAGATGGCAATAAATTGAAATGTAATCAGTCAGCCTTTTAAAAAGTTAGTATTTTAAGATTTGTTCAGGTTCTTTTCTCTATGGTTTATTAAAAACAACTAAACAAAATTTAAAATATTTTAATTACGTTGTATATAAAGAGCAAATACAAATTGTCAATGACTACCAACCAGCTACAATAATTTAAGTCAGAAATAAACCTCTTCTTAGAGGTTCTTTATCTTCAACACTTCACCTCCAAAATCTCAAAAGCTATTTCTGAGTGCCTACGATGTATGTGTCTGCTTAAAAATGATGAAGTGATAGGAGCTTCTTTTTTTTAAGATTTTATTTATTTATTCATGATAGACACGAGAGAGAGACAGAGAGAGAGAGAGGCAGAGACACAGGCAGAGGGAGAAGCAGGCTCCATGCAGGGAGCCCGACTCGGGACTCAATCCCGGGACTCCAGGATCACACCCTGGGCGGAAGACAGGCGCTGAACCGCTGAGCCACCCAGGGATCCCCATGATAGGAGCTTCTTAAAGAATTCTTACTCAAACCATCATTGTGAACATTAAGATTAAAAACATGTATTATATTTATATGTTAATAGTGCATTGTTCTCATGGGACTATAAAACCTAAAGATGCAAACATGTTAAAAACCTACAGATGCCTGAGTGGCTCACTGGGTTGGGTGTCAACTCTTGATTTTGGCTGGGGCCACGATCTCAGGGTTGTGGGATCAAGCCTCCGGTGAGGGCCTGTGCTGGGCATGGAGCCTGCTGAGGATTCTCTCTGTGTCTCTCTCTGCCCCTCCTTCACTCTATAAAAGAAAAAAAAAAAACCAAAATCTTACAGAAAAGGCCCGTCACTTCTGAAAGCATGTGCTTCTATAGTAAACCATCATGATTAGTTGGATACCACTTTTCTCTTGACTAACACTATCAGTTTTACCATCCTGAGATGGTACTATAATCCAGCCTAATATAAGGAGAATAAAGCTGACAAGAGAGTGTATTTGTGCTGAACCTGCTGCTAAAGAGCTATTTATAAGAAATAATTTCTCAAAAAAAAAAGAAAGAAGAAAGAAAGAGAAAGAAAGAAAGAAAGAAAGAAAGAAAGAAAGAAAGAAAGAAAGAAGAAAGAAAGAAGAGGAAGAAAGAAAGAAAGAAAGAAAGAAAGAAAGAAAGAAAGAAAGAAAGAAAGAAAGAAAGAAAGAAATTCTCCTTTTGGGAGATCCGTGGGTGGCTCAGCGGTTTGGCGCCTGCCTTCGGCCCAGGGCATGATCCTGGAGTCCCGGGATCAAGTCCCACGTCGGGGTCCTTGCATGGAGCCTGCTTCTCCCTCTGCCTGTGTCTCTGCCTCTCTGTCTGTCTGTCTGTCTCTCTCTCTCTCATGAATAAATGAATAAAATCTTTAAAAAAAAGAAAGAATTCCTCCTTTCGACAAATCATTTATCTCCACTCTGTAGTTCAAGACTTAAGTGAGTGACTTCATTTCTTTCCCTACACATGAAAATTCTCAGTGTGTTTGGGTATCCTTCTCATTTGAATATCATGGAAACCTTACAAATTTCAATTCTAGTCTGATGCAAAAACAGTCTTTCCAATTTCAACTTTGCCCCCTTTTTTCAAGGTAAGACTATTTAGATACATCCATTATAACCATTTCTGACTGATTTGTCTCTCAATCTTTGAAGATAAACTTAAAAAATCTAGGGAAAATAAATTTTTATTGTGAGTTATTTCATTAAGAATATATTGTATTAGAAAAAAAGAATATATTGTATTAGAATTGCATATTAGGAAAGTAATCAATGTGAACTAAAATAGCTGGGTAACTAATCATGTTACTCTGAACATAATTTTAAAATAATCAGATAATTCCATTGACTAATTTGAGAAAATGCACTTACTCATTAAGTCAACATACCTCTTCATTTTAATATCAGCCAATCATTTAGCTTTTCAAAGAGCAATTTCACATTTATCAGCTTTTTGGCCTCACACTAGATTAAGCAAAGGCACAGAAGGACTGAGTCAGTTGCCCAAAGTTATGAAGTTAAGAAGCAAAAGTTGGACTCATCTTTCCATCTTTGGATCCCAAAATTCTACCCTCATTCAAATGTAACATACTTAGGTCTTCCTCTAATAACAATTAAAGCCAGTTTATCCCTGTATATATGCATTTAATCCTAAAAGTTTAGAAACATAATGCTCTCAAACGGTGAGTTGGGTGAGTTGTCTGACTCAAAAATTTTAGTATTATTCAGCATCATATATAATGGACAAAAGACTTTCTGTGGGTACTTAACTATGTGACCTAGACAGAGAAAGCATTATTTGGCAAATTCAACTATAATTGAATATTTCATTGCTTCAAAGGAATCTCTGCTTTCAAAGCAACTGGCACCATGCATCAGTTTTAGCAAGATCAAAGGCAGTGTTATCTTGTGAATCGCTTGGGTTAATCCGGGTGAGCCAAAGCTAAAAGCTATGATCTCTTGTTATTTAAAACCTCCCTAGTGGAGTTTAGCTTTGCCTACAATTGCATCAGTTATACTAAATTCGCAAACTGTATTAAAATAATAATCTAGGACTATTCTTTGGTGGGATTATCTCCATGCTACTTGTCTGAATACATAAACTAGCATGTTTTCCAACAGAAAAAAATTTGACGCCTTTACATTTTTACTCTAGTCATGGAAGTGTTACTTGTATCTAAAAATCACTTTGTTCCTCTGCTATTGTTTGGGTAAATTACATGATCAAGAAAGCAACTGTGAGATTTAACAAAGTTTTGCATAAACAACTTATGTTTGAGAATAGTCCTGCCAGCATATTCCTGCCAGAGTTAGTCCCTGGAATAGTATGCATAACACAACCATGTGGGGCTTCCAGACGAGGAATTAATACAGATTTAAGAACAACAATTTTCTTTCCCTTTCTTCCTCCTGTTTCCTTCCTCTTTCTCTCTCCTTCACCCCTTCTTTTTTTCCTTCACTTTCTCCTCTCCTTCTTCTGCTCCTTCTTTCTTCCTTCCTTTACCCTGACTTCCTTTTTGGAATATATGAAGAGCCAGGTGTTAAGGAATGCATTCCGACATAGTATTCTACTGTATTTAATTTTGTAGTCTATGACATTTCCTCCTTCTCTTTCACTTTAAAGGGAGGGTATGAGACATCAGGATTAAAGTTATGCATAAACTAGTGAGACTTTCATCATCCGTGACTCTTTAGAGGCCCTTTGCTCTCCATAAAGCTCAGCATCAGAGGACTGGAAAGAGAATAGGAGATTTGCTTCTAATCTTGGCACTGACAACAATTAACATAAGGACACTGGACACTGGACAGGTCATTTATCTCTTCTGGATCAGTTTCCTCAACTGTCAAAACAGGAAGTTGGGTGGTCTTCAAGTGGCCCCTTTGAAGACCTTCCCTGAGAGTATACTCAGTAGGCACAGATAATGATGATTTAGAGAATTTTATGGTTTCTTATAGAAATCAAAGAACTATTGTAAGGTTAGTGGTACAGAGTAAATGAGTGTAGACCCTGGAGTGAATAATTCTGAAACTGAATCCTGCTCTACCACTTACTGTGTTTGGTATTTTAACATCTCAATTTGTTTTTCAGTCTGCTATCACACTGTTGCCATGGTAACAATTACATGAGACAAAGTATATAAAGCATTTCCCACAGTGTTTGACATATAATAATAAATTAAAACATGAAAACAATTATTATGCATCCCCTTCTTATACTTTTTCATATTGTAAAGTTTCTATAGGTATTACTCAATCAATAAGATTCTTTATTCTCCTCTCGACTTTATCTTAGGGTGACAGATGGTAACTTAAGATAGACACTTCCCAGGGCATACCACAGTAACAGATTCGGTGGCATGAACCTTATAAAGTCATATTAACAGCTTCTCTACTGTCGGATGCAAAGTATCTTGCCAAAAGGTACGTGGGAAGCTGATTAATAAGTTTCCACAAATATTGGCATGAGCTGGGTACTTGTTTCATGAATGCAACTTCTCAGTTTTTGGCAAGTTAATTGCAGTGACCATTTAGAATAATTTCTGGCATTCTCTGAGTAGCAGGTGTTTTGTGGTCTGCAGAATTTTTCAAACCTATATATGAGTGTCATAATAAGATCAGCTGTGGAGACAGTATACTGCCAACACTTCTATCTTTGGCTTTCATTGTTTTTAGCTGCTTCTCTCTACAGATGGTTTAAATTTGGACCAAAATATTTTAGTAAGTTAAAATAAGATTTAAAATTCAAGGAATCCTTTTTACAATACAAGCAATGCAGTAACAACTGATTTTATTTCAGAACCCCCGATACCAGCAGATGGTGGGAAGAAAAAGTTTGAGTAGAGAACAGTAGTGAATATATAATCACAAATATGTTAGTAACCTTAAGGATCAAGGTAATTTGCCAAAAGTAGCTTGCATAACCTCTATTCTTTTACTCACAGAAGAGATGAGTAAAATCTTGAAAACACTTAAAAATTATAGATTTGTTTTACCATAAATTCTTAACCAAGAAATAATTAATAATCAGTGGAAAGAACAAGAATGGAACCTCTACATGGGCAGGGGGCTTTGCTTTATTTCCTGGTGTATCCTGTCAGGAAGGGGAAATTTTTTCCCTACCTCTTGGTTCTTTAGTTGTTCTGATACCGAATTAACATAAGACAGATGAACAGGGGGAAAAACCAATTTAATTTGATACTCATGGGTGCCCCAAAGATATGAGACCCATTGACAGGCTGTTGAGGCATGTGTGCAGTCTTGAGCTAAAGAGAAAGAGGTTGGAGTTTAGGACTTCAAAGCAGAGGAAGACAATTCACAAGGAAATGGGAGGAACAAATGTTTGGTAAACAAATGTTTGCCTGCCATGTGGAAAAGTCTTCCTGATGTACACACAAAGTTATCTTTGGTGATAGCTGTCTTCCTGGTGGTACAGGCTCCTTATCTACGTTTTTTTAGACAGTTACGTGGGAGATAAAAAACTCTGCTTGAGTCTGTGGGACCTTCATTGCCTTCACAGCAAAGTGGCATATTCTGAGGTGGCCTGTCCTGAACTGAACCCCATCAATCCCAAGTGGCTAGACTATCGCCCAGCACATAGTAGGCATTAAATAAATGAGTTAAATAAATGAGCAATGTCCTGATGAACACATAAACTCTTTGCTTATATTGTCTTCCTAACTGCTTAAAACAAAATTCCCAAGATAATCTTTTGGGATCTTGAGTTTGCAATTTCCTAGGAAAAACTGCTTAACCTCTTTGAACCTAGCAATTTCTTTTTCTCATAAAATGAGTTGTGGAACTTCTATTAGGCAAACCTAATTATCATAGTGCCTGGCACATAGTACATGGTCACTAAATGTTTGTAGATTTTGCTTTATTAGCACTGTACCTGCACTTTGAAAAAATAAGGCTCTATAACTTTAACCTAGAAATTATTGTTTATAAAATAAGAAAATAGGACTTCTTGGGACAGTTATTTATTTATTTATTATTTTTTAAAAAGATTTTTTAAAATGTATTTATTTGAGAGAGAGTGAAAGAGTGAGAGGACTGAAGGAGAGGGAGAGGAAGAAGCAGACTCCCTGCTAAGCAGGGAGCCCAATACAGGGCTCCATCCCAGGACCCTGAGATCCATGACCTGAGTCGAAGGCAGACGCTTAACCAGCTGAGCCACCCAGGTGCCCCTTGGGACAGTTTTTTAAATGTAACAATAGAAGGAATAGTATCCCCTATGATTTACTACTTAAAAACAAATGTTCAAGTTGAGGCATATAATGTATTTTTGTTAAACAAATGCATGATTCAGTCAGCATCATATGCAGTTTGGAAAAGTAAAGCATTATTTAAATGCCATTTCTGTGATGTCATGAAATATTGAGTGTCTAAAATGAGAGAAAAGAATAAAATACTCTTGTTAAACCTATTTCCACCATAATTTAGAAGTTCTATAAAATCACATGTGAGGCAAAGGTGGCACACCATACCTCAGTGGTTATTTGCACCAAGCATATTTTCCTTGGTGGAAATTTGATGAGTGAACAGAAGTTTCCAATAAGAAATAAATACATTTTAATTAATGTAAATTTTCAATATATTTAGTCATTGATATTGAAAATTATGCCCTGTCATGCATGATGGAACCAATTTTGGATTCACAACTACTAGAAAAAATCATAACAAATTTACATACTATAGTATGCAGACTGCTTGTGTAACTGTCAGAAAACCTTATTTATGGCCACTTTCCTCTAAAGGATCACATTGTTGCCCTGCAAGATTTTTTCCTTCAGGATTTTATTTTTAAGTAATCTCTATCCCCAACGTGGGGCTCAAATTCACAACCCCCAGATCAAGAGTTGCACACTCTACCGACTGAGCCAGCCAGGTCCCCCGCCCTGCAATATTTATAAGACCTTTGCCAAATTAGAGCTATGCCTTATATTTAGTGAATCACCATTATTTCACCCCTTTGAAAGCTTAGATAAGAGAGCTCAAGCTGTTCTAAGCTGTGTTAAGTGGGAGGGTGGTACTGACTGAGAGACTTTAACGGATTGGTGTTGGAAATATGATTTACCTAAGGACTATTTTTCTCAGAATGCATTATCCTAACACCCACTGGGAAGAAAGTCATCAAAGAAGAAAGATACCCATATAATTCTATAGTATCTAGAAAGATTAATTTTTTCTAGGGAAAATACATCATGCTCATCATTTTCGCAGACGGTTAAAATAATATTTTGCATTTTGTTTTTGTTTTTAACAACTGGAGCAGTAGCACATTAAGGTGCCAAAAAGAAAAACTGGATTGGCCATAAAATAATGAAGTCAGTCATCTTTGAGAAAAGTAAATATTTTTCATGCCATATAACCTGAGAACATATATCTCATTTCTAGTTATAATTTCCTTTGAAAAACTTTCATACACAGTCATAGAGACAACAGTACAATGATCCTCCATATGCCATCAACCAGATTTATTTATTAAGATTTTGCAATGCTTGATTCATCTATCCCATTCTTTTTCTCTCCTCCTTTCTTTGTTGGATTATTTTTGAAGCATTTTGCATTACTTCAGTATGCATTTCTAAAACCGTTGGTATTTCTTACATGATCATGATGCAATTACCACACCTAACAATTTTAAGAATAATCCCTTGATGCTATACTATTTTAGTCCATATTCACATTTTCTCTATTGTCTCAGAAATACCTTGTTATTGTTTTTTTCTTTTTTCTTTTTTTTAGAGAGGGGAAAAGAGAGATAGAGAGCAGGGAGGGTCAGAGGGAGAGAGAGAAACCTTCCCAGTGCAGAGTGGGACGTGGGGGTTAATCCCACAATCCCAAGATCACAAACTGAGCTGAAATCAATGAGATACCACCTCATACCAGTGAGAATGGTGAAAATTAACAAGATAGGAAGCAACAAATGTTGGAGAGGATGTGGAGAAAGGGGAACCCTCTTGCATTGTTGGTGGGAATGTGAACTGGTACAGCCACTCTGGAAAACTGTGTGGAGGTTCCTCAAGGAGTTAAAAATAGACCTGCCCTACGACCCAGCAATTGCACTGTTGGGAATTTACCCCAAAGATACAGATGCAGTGAAACACCAGAACACCTGCACCCCAATGTTTATACAGCAATGTCCACAATAGCCAAACTGTGGAAGGAGCCTCGGTCGACAGATGAACAGATAAAGAAGATGTGGTCTACATATACCATGGAATATTATTCAACCATTAGAAAGGACAAATACCCACCATTTTATTCAACGTGGATGGAACTGGAGGGTATTATGCTGAGTGAAGTAAGTCAATCAGAGAAGGACAAACATACGGTTTCATTTATTCGGGGAATATAAAAAATAGTGAAAGGGAATAAAGGGGAAAGGAGGGAAAATGAGTGGGAAATATCAGTGAGGGTGACAGAACACGAGAGACTCCTAACTCTGCGAAATGAACAAGAGGTGGTGGAAAGGGAGGTGGGCTGGGGGGTGGGGGTGACTGGGTGATGGGCACTGAGGGGGGCA
This sequence comes from Canis aureus, assembly GCF_053574225.1. Classification (NCBI taxonomy): domain Eukaryota; kingdom Metazoa; phylum Chordata; class Mammalia; order Carnivora; family Canidae; genus Canis; species Canis aureus. Next base: position 36,513,084 of record NC_135649.1, on the reverse strand, counting down.
CTTGACTGGATGAGCACTGGGTGTTATGCTATGTTGGCAAATTGAACTCAAATAAAAAATTTTTTAAAAATCAAGAGTCAGACGTTCAACCAACTGAGCCACCCAGACGTCCCTAATGACTTTCTTCTGTAATTTATATTACGGTATGAATCTATGTGATAGAAAATGATGTGCCTATTGCACACAAGTGGGTAGAACTATCGTGACTGCCTATATATATAATCTTACAGTGAAATGTGAAAAATCGGTTTTGCTGTTATGAAGCATATGCTTTTCACAAAGGACTTTTTTCCGATTTGCAGTGATCAATATTTTGTTGATTTTTAATATTAGGGGAGTTAATTCTCCTGCTTGGAAAATATGAATGAAAACATTCATCTACTCAAAAGGACTTTGCGTCATCATGAAATGATTTGAGTTTATGAAATGATGGTTCTTTGGAGGATGATAATAGTAAGATGTATACTCATAGCACCTTTCTTTTCATTCTCCGCCCCCAATACACACAGGTACACACACACACACACACACACACACACACACACACACTTTGAAATCATGAACCAAAGTATTTGAAGATTTATGTTGGTTTGAAGTTCCTGACAGATTCTATTTTGTAAGTTGAATCCCACAGGAGGGGTAATTAGCAGAATTCTTCATGCATCTAGTTTGGAAAAAAAAAGTGAAAACATTACATGTCATTTGTGGTCTGATATTTTAGCTTTAATATCATTGAGAGGAGTTATAAAATAGGCAGATCTATTTCTTTAAATATTGACACCATCTGGTATAAAGTTCACAGAACTGGTGCAAAAAAAATAGTACTTCCAAAGTTGCCAAATTGAAGTACTATTTTTCTCTGAAAAATAAATAAAAAGGAAGAGTACATAAAAGAGTAAATAGGTATTAATTGAGAATTAAAGCTCTAAAGCAGAAGTCAAGCTTTTGATAGCCACAAATCTGATCACTACTTCCTAACTTCACTTTTCTGTGTTCTAGGCATAAGATTTTTTAAAAGCAGAAAATTACAATTAAATATTTTTGTACTAAATTTGTTATGAGTCTGTGTAGTCTCCTGACTCTTGAGGATAAGACATGCATTTCAGATTCATTTAAGGAAGTAGGAAGAAGAAATGGGATCTCAGAATGCATGCACATAAATTTGTAGGATATGCAGCTGCGTTATGAGAATACTCAAGTTAAAAATCACATTCACACTCTGTTCAAATCAAGACACTGTGAGTGAGCGTCATGTCTTACATTTAATTGGCAATAACAAGTAGCAGAAACTAATTGTAATGAAACTCAGCTATTTAGAAGCATCTTTTTTTTAAGGTTTTATCTATTTATTTGAGAGAGAGAGCAAGACAGTGCTAGAGGAAGCACAAGCAGGGGAAGGGGCAGGAGAGGAGGAGGATAAAGCATCTTATTTGTAAAATAGCATAAAACAATGTGAAACTTTTATGAAAAACAACTGAATCTCAGCATTTCAGAGCAGGAAGAGATAGAGATTGTCTAATGTAACAAACTGAGGCCCAAATTGGTCCAGTGACTTATTCTAAGTCATACATCAAACAAGTCAGGGCTAGAACCTGTGTCTCCAATATCCTAACCTACTCTTCTATGCTATACTATATATATTTAACAATTAAGGTACTAAGTGATACTAGAATGAATTCTGTATTATATAAATCATTACTAATACAATTAATTTTGATTTTGACCCAATATTCTGTATTTGTAATAGATTTTAATTTCACGGTATAAATCTGTGATTTACAAGACTTGCTGTATTTTGGTGATTTATATGCACTGTATGATAAGTTGTAAAGCAAAAGTAAGACGTACTTTTTTTTTTAATGGAACAGCAAAACCATAAATAGACTGATCCTTCCACTTCAAAGTGGATTTTTGTTTGTTTGTTTCTCTCGCTTTATCTAGGTGATTCTGGAGCTGTGAAATGAAGAGCTGTTGGAAAGAGGAGGAGTTAAGAGTTCATTCGGCTGTCCAGATGTATCCAAGTACCCTGTTATTTGGCAATAAATACATCTGGGCAACTGATTGAACTTTTCGCTTTTCACGACTCTACTGGAACCTCTACAGCCAGAAGAAGGGTTTGCTATATAGCCAAAAGTTTATTATCTCTTAACCTAATGAAATAAAAAGTGGGAGTCGCTTATGGGGGAGGAGACACCAATGTAAAAGTAAGTGGGAACACATTTTAGTTTGCAGCTGAATGGAATTTTAAGTATCTAAGCAGGAAGATGAAGTGCTGTCCCCCACTCCTTACCCCCCAGGCCTACAAAATTAAAATCAAACCAACAGAAAAATTTAAACTGTTCCTACCAGAGGCACCCATTATGCGCTTAACTTATTACTATAAAAGAACTGTATTTTTTATTGTGATTGAGAATAACCAATAAAATGCTAATATTATTACTGTGGCATATAAATATTTCAATATCTAACCTCAAGCTATGGCTACATACATAGGTCTATCTAAAGTAATTTCCCCTGGTCTCTCTTTATCCCATTGTGCTATTTCATTTTACCCGTAGCAATCATTACTATCTTGAATTTATCCTACTTGTTGATGTAAATGTTTATTATCTGTATCTCCTGCAAGAATGCAAGCTCCATGAGAGCAGGGACCCTGTCTACCTTGTTTGCTATGACACAGTTTCCAGCCTTGTAAAGCAGGTCTCCAAAGCAGAGATTTGGCATGTGGTTTGCTCTGTGAGCTCTGCTGTTTAAAAGCCTTTGGTTTACTCTGCTACGTGGATACTTATTCTGGCTGAGACTATTCAGGGATATTTCGGCTACCACCTATGGAGAAAGCAACTTCAAATACTGGGCACTCTGCCTACCAAGAGAGATTCTCTCAATATCTGTTACTATTATCATGGAATGATTTTGGTAGCTATTTTCACCCTTTCGACTTAGAAGCAGTTCTGTTGTTGTTAAAGTGTTATTTTAGGTAAACGGAATAGGTCTAGCTGTGAAAAACCTAGGATCTTCTATGCTGTATATTAGAGGAGTTAAGTATCTTGTTAAGTCTCGCTAAATTTAACAGTAATCACTCATAAAATATGCAAAACATGAGCAGAAGCATTTGGTAAATACAAATAAGGAGAAAATATTTCATGTTTCCTTTTAATTCCAAGTACAAGAGGAACAGTTAAATTTGTTTAAACAATCACTTGCATTATCTCGAGGGGGTGAGAACAGAGCATGACACTAGACCTTCATTCAAATAGAATAATTACCTTATTACCAGATCTAATGACATGTCCAAGACAGACCCCAGAGTCTTGTCCAGTTAATGCCCCCTTGCCCTGCACTTTCAAAAGAATCTCGGTTTGGAGAGGAAATTATAAAAATCACCCAGCATATTTAATTGCATATTCAGATCCATTAGATTTCTCTACGGCACCTTATGAGGACGTCTCCAGTTCTGAATCTGAATCACTGCGTTCTTGGGCAAGCCAAAGAAAAGATGCAACAAACAAGTTGCTAGTACTGCATCATCCTGTAGATCTGTACTCTGACTTAGTAAGAAACTAATCATTCCCATCGAAATCTCTGAGCTTGAGGCTTTTTGCCTAATATAAAATATGATTTTCTGGGAAGCAGATTGCTAAACATTGGAAGGTCATGAAATTGCCTCTTCTGGAGGTTCTTCTAAAGAACATCAATTATCACATTTCTTGAAGTGGCTTAAGTATAGACCTGCCTGAAGGCAGAGGACTAGGTTATTTGATCACTCATAATTTTTCAGCCCTAGTTTTATGAATTCATAATTGTGGACTAAATTAAGACCTTACACTTGAAGATAGAAGATTTGAATTCATTTAACATGAAGTCAAATAAATTTCTAAATTAGCTTAACATGCTTGAATATCCTGTGTTGACTGGTAGAAGAGCAGTCTTTAATTGCATTGATTATAATAACTGGATAACATAGTAACTTTTTATTAACATCATAAACAGCTATTATCTGATTTATCTAGAGTTGGCAAAGGTGAATTTTTAGTATGACAATGATATGGTTTATTAGAAAATCCCTGTAGTGCATTGAAGTTGAAAGGAAAATTTCTACAATATTCATTAGTTCTAAGGATAGTTTTTGAATTAAAAGACTTCCCTCCAAAATGTAAATCTGTGCCACATTAACATAGTCTTCTGAGGAGAAATATGAACATCTGTGACTAATTCACTTTTGATCTAGTAGCTGCTGAAAGCTTAGTGGCTATCGGAACCAGAAGGATAAGTTTTGAATTATGACTACATAATTTCTGAATAACAGAAACTGTCAAAAATTAAACCTCTGTGTTTATTATTCATTATAAAATCCTCAAATGCTTTTTTATAAAAAGTCAGACAAGAATGTTCTCAGTTGATTGCCTCTTTTATAATTTTTAGAACATTCAGTGTCAGATTTAATCTTCTCAGTAGGAGAGAAAATAATCTGCTTCATCGTCGTAATCAGTTCATGGAATTTCCAGAAATTCAATGTAAACTATGTTTTTTTTTTAGAGGATAATATATTACTCCCAAATTTTGTTGAAGCATCAGGTAGAAACACTGGCACTTTCTTATTATTTTTATCAGTATTATGTTCGACCAAGTCTGGAAAAGAATGACAAGGAAACAGTTTGACGATTGGAAATGTGATTGAAATGTGACCAATCTTTCTTCAGTGTCAAAGGGTAGGAAAGGTGATAGTAAAAATGAATCATAAATGGTTAGCTTTAAAAGATGCAAGGAAATGTCCGGGATTTTTTATAAAGTCGTAGACTTCTGTCCTCTCCAAACATAATTTGGAAAAAAAACAGCTCTTTCTTATTCTTAGGGTCTTTTCATTTCACACCTTAAATCTCTTCAAGTCTCTCCATTTCCCTGCCCTTGCATCAATCAAGTACCCAGCACGTGGCTAAGGAATGTGGGAGTTACACAGAAAGTACATTTATATGGCTCCTCCTCTCAAAAATTTGTCTTTACTACACATTTAGCACGCACCTGCCCCTACTGCTATGGACAAAATCCTGTGAACATATTCCCTTTCCTCACCAACCATCTCCTCTCTTCTGGCTGGTCCTCTTCTCTCCCCCTTCAACCAAGTACATTCTAGATCTTTTCTACGACTGAATTGAAATGGTGCTAAGGTCACCAGCAATCTTCTTGTAGACAAATTGCATAGTGTGGACTCTGTTCCTTCTCAAAACAGTCTCCCTTTTTTTTTTTTTTTTTTTTTTTTTGCCTATTCTTTCCATTTCCATTTGCTACCTTCCTTCATTTTTGCTGGCTCCAATTTAATGTCTACTCTCTACTGGTTTAACACTGACTCTTAAACCTAATCCCCAGCTATGACTTTATACTAGAGTCCAGAGTTTGCCTTGTTTGTATCTCCCAGTACAACTATGTGGATGCTCTTTTATAAACTAAATTTAAAATGTGTAAGACTGAGGTAACATGCATAATTGATTTCCCTTTCTCATCTTTGTAGTCTTTCACAGATTAATTGAATATACAGTATTCTATAGACCACAAGGATGGCCATAGATCTCTCACTACTTTGATGGCAAGTAGGCATGAGAAAGTAAGTGTCCCTTAAAGAGAGCACAGCACTGTTTTTCCAAGTGAACCATCAAATTATTGTCCAATGAATGTAGGAAGTGTAGCATCACTAAATTCATGCCCATGCAAAACTCTTAAAATGCCACCAAGAAGTTAAAATAGGGTCTGTGTACTGAAGAAATCTCAGGTTCCATCACAGTCATTCCTAATATCTAGAGCTAAATAGGCATCACACCAATTAGCTCTGAAATTAACAAATTTCCAAGTCTAGCCTGAGGGCCGTGTGGGAAGAGTCAAAAGTAGCTTTGCCCTTTTAATTCATGCCAGCCTTTCTTCCTCACAGTGGTTTCACTTTTTTTCATTATTTTTTTTTTCATTTCCATGATGGTTATTGATAATGGTTTTAGGTATTCCTGAGGGATACTGATTTTGATAGTTTGAAATTAATTTCTGAACATACACTGGAGACCTTACTTTGGCTCAATTGTCTTCAAGTACTCACACTAATTTTGAAAATATATATTATATGACACATGACATATGTTGACATATGAGAATAGATTTCATAAGCATCAATTAAATATAATGCTCAGGGTATGGATCTTGCTTACCTAAAATCGTACTATTGAAAACTATACGAAAACTACTATTTGTCCCTCTTTTTGCCTTAGCAAATGTAGTTACAGTTATTGATGTTTGAAGATTTTACAGAGCTTTAGAGAGAACAAAACAACTTACAATTGGGACGCCTGGGTGGCTCAGTGGTTTAGTGCCTGCTTTCGGGCCAGGGCGTGATCCTCGAGTCCCAGGATCAAGTCCGACATTGAGTCCCACACTGGGCTCCCTGCATGGAGCCTGCTTCTAAGGAGAACCCTCTACCTAGGTCTCTGCCTCTCTCTCTTTGTGTCTCTCATGAATAAATAAATAAAATCTTTTAAAAAACAGCTTAAGATTTGTGTTGCAGAAATAAGAGATTAGTCTGAATATGTATTTAGTGATCTTGAACTTATTTCTGTGATTTAACCTGTGATTTTCTCTTAATGCTTGATACAGTAAATTGATTTCAGGTTAATCAATCTTCTTCTCTACATAAAATCATATATATGTGTGTGTATATGCACATATATATGATATACATGTATATGTATACATATATACACACATATACACACATACACATATAAAGGTATATACACATATTCTTATAATACTTTTACATTGTTACATGACCAAACACAGTTTCTTTTTTTTAAGATTTTATTTATTTATTCATGAGAGACACAGAGAGAGAGAGAGAGAGAAAGACAGAGACACAGGCAGAGGGAGAAGCAGGCTCCATGCAGGTAACCTGATGTGGGACTCCATCCCCGGTCTCCAGGATCAGGCCCTGGGCTCAAGGCAGCACTAAACCACTGAGCAACCCGGGCTGCCCCCAAACACAGTTTTTATGAGAACCATGTAAATTCTCATTTAAATGAATCATTCTATCAGTTATCCCATCAGTGATTTTTTTTCTTAATTTTATAAAACACAAGTCTTCCCAAATTTGAGTATTTGAATTCCCAAGTATTCTTTTTCTGTCCATACAAGCATGAGAACTCTATTATGAAAGATTGGCAGAGTCTGAGAGGTTTGCAGGTCAGAGTGTTTAATTAGCATTGTTTTGTTATGGGGTTGTTTTGTTTCACTTATTTTTGTTTGTTTCTTTTAACGCATCTCATCCAAGGCTTTAAGAGGTCTTACAGAATTACTCACAGAACACTTCTCATTGCAAAACATCATCCCAGTGACTTAGCCCTTTGGGGAGTCATGTAATGTAGCATAATTTACTTTACATAATTCATATATAATTTATTCCTGTCTATCACATCCTATCTAAACTTTCACCACCAATCCAAGGGTATTTTCTATCAGGTTTAGTCAACTTTCAAAAAATGCAAATTTTAATAATATGGAAAGATATTATTCTGCCTTTAAGGTATTTTAGTTAATAAATCGGAGATCTATATACATAATATACTTTCGTGATTATTATTGCTCTCCTGGCTTAACAAAATTGGAACTTAGAAAAATAAATACTTGTTATTTAATTTTTCTGTTTATATTCCATAGGAAAATATACATGTAAGAAGATGACAAAGCTGATTAATTTTTGAAGAAAAACAGTATTTTGAGTAACAATAATAGGATTCTACCATGGCTGAGAAAAAAGATAATATAATGTGTAATGACATGACTGTCATACCAACCTAGAGCAAACACAATTTCAATTGATTTGTTATAATCTGTTGGAAATGAACATATTTTCCTTTGAAGTTTTTAAATTACATTGATTTTTAGACACTTGAAAAGTAAAAATTAAAAAAAAATTTTATATTTTTTAATATTGGGAAAAGAGAAGAATTTTGCTATTAGTTGATGGCTAAGAAGTCTTTCTGTACCATTTTTCTTCTGTTACTTTTTGCCAGAACCCCCAGGAGAAAAAGGCATTTATGCATTCATTGGCTGGTAGCATTTTATGGGATAAAAATGTTCTAATGATCTGGCAAATGTTACTCTATCTCTCACATAGAATATTTTGTTTCTGGATGCTGGAGGCCATACTTTTATGCATTAGTGTAGTGAAAGGGTTGGTTTTGAGGTAGATTTTTGTGTAGGTAACACTGATATAACTCACAACTGAGAGGTAAGGGACAAGAAGAGAGAATAAATTAAATTTGTAGCTTAAATGACTAGAATTATAGGACCATTAATGAAATGGGAAACATAGGGAACCGCAATTTGTTCCAGTAGAATTATATTTCCAAATTTCTAAGAGGAACTAGAAAACATTGGAAGAGATTATCCACACATGTTTATCACATTCCTTGAACATATTTTCAAATTAAAACAGATGACTGTTCAATGTTACTCCATGTTCTCAAGCTATTCAGGTCTCTTTCTCCTCCTCCCCCACTGCAACTACATTTTTCGCGTTGACAGCCCACTGCATACAAACCTAACATCACAATCCTGACTCTTGGAAGAACCTGTGATCCCAGAAAAGAATTCATTTAGATGTCTGGTGTGGGAAGAGAGTATAATCAAAACCATAAGATTGAAGATAGAGAAAACCAAGATAGAGAACAGAGAGGTTTACCCACTCTCTTCCCTGTTAGGAATCTCTAGGCAGAAAAAAAAGGAAAGGCTTCTACATTAATCACTAGAATTCACAGTGAGTATTCAGTGTCAGTGTAGAGAATGACAGTGACAAGTGCCACTCTGTGAAGGTGTTATTGCCACAAAGGAGCGCAGCAGAGATTCTCAGCAAATTTGCATCCAGTCTACTCTTGAGCAACATTTTAGCATACTGAGTATAGTGAGTGCTAAGTGGTAAATAATTGGCTAAGGAGACATTTGGTGGGGTTTTGCAATGCAAAAAATAACTCCTTGAATAATTGAAGGTATTCACTCTGAAATTCTTTGATAAGTTGTTTGGAGAGTTTTCATGTTTCCTTCCTGTACCTTTAAGATGCATCGTTCTTTATTTTAATCAATACAAGAAATTAAGGTTTTTGTTTTCGTCATCTAGTACAACTGACGTTTTATTTGCATTTTTAGCATTATTCCATGTGCCAACTGTAACGTATTATCTGTTGTATACTAACAAGCTGGTACATAGGGTGATTGCTATATTTAATATAGTAAACTTGATTAACTCATTTATTTTCATATAAAGTTGGTGCTGCCCTCTGGAGAATATTGTTAGTCAATGCAAAAGTATAGAACTCTGTTAATGTAAATTGCTTCACTTTGAAGAAAATAAATTAGAAATATTATACAAAATATGTTCACTTAATAGAAATATTTACAACTTATTTTAGTTTTCCGTGTTCTTAGAAGATGAAACCTTTGTATTTTATACATGTTACTGAATTATTATATCACAAACTTTTCCCAAACGGTTTGTAAATCAAGAAGCTTATCTTCTTAATTTCGTTCCCAAAATACTGATTTGAAGCTATGTGTACTCTAAGAAGAGAAGGTTTAGTTGAAGTCCTGTATAAATAAAGTATGTACAAGAAATTTTAGAAAAACTAAAAAGAAAAAATGAAAAAAAACTAGGATGGTTGTATATTGGTAAATAAATGAAAAATATATTCTCTGCCATCTTTTATCACTTATATGATATAACGTGCTTACCTGTTTGCTAAAAGCTGTACTGATTGTTTATCACTTAATAAATATATTTAAGGTTATTTAATTGGCTGTTATGCAAGTTATTTGGACTTTTGACTAATTTTCTTTTTCTTTTTTTTTCTCTCCCCAGAAAGGATGGAATCATGAATCCAATCTGTTAAATTTCCTCTTCTCAATTTTAAACTTTGGTTGCTTAACACCAAAGCAATCATGGTGAACCTGAGGAAAGCGGTGCATTCGTTCCTGTAAGGATGTTATTACTTATTATTTTTTAAAAGATAACTTTTTATGGTAGCTTGCTCAAAAAATGCTAAAAAAGTTTTTATATTATCATTCTGCTGTTTGCCTCAATTTGCATAAATGACTTGCACCCCACAGACTAATATTATGGTGTTCCCTGTTCAAAAATGAATGTGGAAAAACCCCTATAACTTAGACTTCAATTAAACAGAACTGTTCATGTGTTAAAATAAATAATTAATATGGCAATAATATCCTAAATTCAAAAATAATTCCAACATTCATGACTGCTTTCTCCATGGCTAAAATGTAGAAATGAGAAAGGTTCTTTCCTTTCCTTCTTGCACAGACTAAACAGCCAAGAGCATAAAAGGTCTTTAGAAGTTTCTGATTTTATAAAGAATAGTTGAAGTTGCAAAAGAATAGGTCAGAAGTCAGGGAGTAGAAGTTGGGTGGTGTATCTCAACAGAGGAAAACAATGCCATCTTGTCAATGCCATCTTGATAAAATGACCCAGTAGTTAAGGTCAATAGAATGTCACATAAAGGAGATAAGAATTGGATTCAGGTACTGAGCAATCCGAAATGTAATCTAATCCAGGTATATCTTCTTTGTAACTTAATAAAATGTTGGGTTGGTTTCTTCCAGACCCACTCTGAGGAATGGGGCATGGAAAAAAAAGATGCAGCGCTCTGTACATTCTGATCAGTTACATTTGAGAAGCCCTGAATCACCTTGTTTCTACAGTCTCCTCTGTGATTCCTGTAAAAAAGCTCACCCAGGAAAAAGTTTATGGAGTAGTATAAAGTACACCAACACTGGATCGTTCGCAATATGCAATATGCTCCACTATAGCCCGTCTTGGATGTCATTATACATTGTGGGAATAATAATCTCGATGATGTGTGATTCCAAGAGAACAAGAACAGACAGGAAAAGGAAAGGATGAAGGGCAGAGAAGGGACACCTGGGTGGCTTAGTCAATTAAGCAACTGACCCTTAATTTTGGCTCAGGTCATGATCTCAGGGTCTTGGGATCCAGCCCTACATTGGATGGATGGTAATCCATCTCTTCTAAAAATCCCCTTGTCATATGCCTGCAAAAACACAGTACATTTAAAATGTACAGAGTTTTAAATCAACTTATCATTTTGTTTATCTCCTAAGAATATAAAATTATCTGTTCATTAAACATTTAGTAGCAATGAATAAATTGGTTGAATTGTTCAGAGAGAAATTGTGGGTTTTGTGTACATATTTTATGAGACTTCCGTGGGCTTAATAACAATTAATTTAGGCTTTAGGAGCAAGACTGAAATTATTCTTCTTTTGTAGAAGGACTGTATATATTCCACTGAGCATGTAAATATTAGTAGCTAGGTTAAATTATACTGTAGCCAATTCTTCATTACAAAACTATAGAAAATAGGATTGAACTTTAATAAAAATTGTGATGGCACTTTGCCCATAGAATACTTTGCCCATACTTTGCCCAATAGGAATTTATTAAATTCAATTGAGTTGAAACCAGGAAACTGAAGTAAATACTCTTTCAGTATCTTCTCAGTAACATGATTTTATAATTCACAATAGATATATTTAGATTCTATAAGCTTCCCCATTAGTTTAGTATTTGTCTCATGGACTCTCATGAAAATTAAAAGTATATCTGGCCAGCAGAGATAGCAAGATAACCACTTGAAGTGTTTCCCTACCCCATAATAAGACACTCAAATTTTAAAACTGATAATTGTCCAATAGAGTTTCATGTATTTTTTTACATATGATTTTATCCTGCATTCCTCTATCATTTTTAAAGATTTTAAAAATGTATTTATTAGAAAGAGCACGAGTGGTGGGGAGGCGCAAAGGGAGAGGAGCCCAACATGGGTCTTGATCCCAGGACCCTGAGATCATGACCTGAGCCAAAGGCAGTTTCTTAAGGGACTGAGCCACCCAGGCACCCCCTATCATTTTTAGAGAAATATAAAAGGACTTTGATGTTTTCACAACTTTCTTAGAAAATTGAAGCTGGAGGACTCCTGGTTGGTTCAGTCAGTTAAGTGTCTGCTCTTGGTTCAGGTAATGATCCCTGGGTCCTGGGATTGAGTTGCATAGGGCTCCCTACTCAGTTGGGAGTCTGTTTCTCCCTCTGCCCTTCCCCCACTCCTACACTCGCTGGCTCGTGCTCACAATCTCTTGTGAGCTTCTCCCTCTACCTATGTCTCCACCTCTCTCTGTGTGTCTCTCATGAATAAATAAAATATTTTAAGAAAAAGAAAATTGAAGTTGGATGCATATTCTGTTAGGACCTTATTCTCTAGGTTTAAGAATAAATATATTTGTGGTTCTATAACTGACAGTTGAAGATGCAACATTTTACTATGAGCATAAACTCTTGTGGGACTACCTGAGATAATCATCAGCTAATCTAAACCAGAAATTTTTTAAATGCCAGAAGGACACGTTTTTCATCGGGTAGGCCAGAAAAGACCTAGATTTAAAATTACTGTCTGAGCTTCATTTTGCATAAATAGATATCTTACTAAAATAAAATCAGAACTTAAATTCATCACCAATTGTGAAATACATGAGTCAGGATGTAGTTATCATAAAATATCTTTGTTTAACTCTGAAGACAAAAAGAAGGTAAGCCCCAATATTCACTGAGGGCCTACTGTGACAAAGTTACAATTTTCAGGACTTTATATATATCATTTAGTTTTCCCAATAATCAATCACATGATAGAGATCATCCTTGCTGTACAGAAAGAAATTGATGCTCTGAGAAGTTAAGTGACTGGTCAAAACATCATTGAGTTCATGAAGTTAGGAAATTGACCATATGCTAAATGCAACAAATATAGTGACAAAATAATCAAAGCTGAGAGCAAATAACTTGCTTCTATTTATTTGGTCTTTTATTTTAATAATTTCTACTCACATTAGTCACAGATTACTTATGACATAGATTTTTTTAATCATATATTATTTTAGCTTATTTTTTATGTTCCAGGAAATAGAACTTACTGATTATTTGATAAAAACTACTATGTATGGCACCCTGTGCATGTTGCTTAGAATATCAGGTAACTTTGACGAATAAGGAAGTTATTTTAAGCAAAATGTCTAAAATATTAGTTTTCTATCTTTTGTAGAATGAGCATGTCAAAATATTTTCATGATTTCTTCATTATCTTAAAAGATATAAAAGTATATTACCAAGATACTAAGAGAAATAATTTGTAAATACTACAGAAAGTTATTACAATATTTTACTCGAATTTTAAAATGCTAATAATTTTTCAGGACAAGTGTTCCAGTTTAAATTTAGAAAGTATAGTGTGTGTATGTATGTACATGTGTATAATATTATAAATACAATATCACTACAATAATCATAATCATCCAGTTTTACTACAGTAAATTCCTCTAATGATTGGTAATAAATGATGAATTATTCAAATCACACACATATTTTCGCTGCATAAAGGGAACATTTTTAGTTCAAAGAAAAAGTGAATAAGATCATGAAATAAAAGCATTTATAGGAGGAACTCAGACTCTGGATGTTATAATGTCATATGTTCAATCTCCCCAATTCCAGAAAAACTCTTACTTCAACAGTCTTGCAAAAAAAAAAAAATTATTCAGGACATATTCGTACAAGCAGAGAAAATTTCCTCCTTTACAAATAATAACAAGCTTTCAGAACCACTATGTATGGTATAGTTGCTGCTTAATATTTATAAAATAACTATTTATTGAACATAGACTACACAAAAACAGTCATTCTTGGATTATAATCCTTGCTTTTAGGCAGGAAATGGTGAATATGCTTGTCTTTCTTATCTATTTTATTAATGAACATAAATGTTCATTTTGCTAGATACTTTAGGAACATACACTTAGAGAGGACATTTAATGTATGTAACCTTAATAAATCTCATATCTCCATGGGGGGAAGTTAATTTGGGATGTACAAAACATAACTATGACCACTTCTCTTACATTATTTTGCCACCTGGCCTGACATACCTACTAGTAGAGTCTACGAAAGTACCATCATGAGAAATGCACACTTTAATGACTTGAGAGATTTTGTATCCAGCACAGGAAAGGCAGCAAACCCACAGGAATTAATCATCACACAAATCAATCATTTTCTAGCCTAGAATAGGGCCCAGAAAACCTAAGAAAGAAACAAGGAGAGGGTCAGATAGAAGGAAAATTTGTAGCACACATATTAATATGTATGGATCAACATAAAGTCACTTTGCAGCTGTGAGGAGGTAAGAAGAGTTCTAGAAAAAATGCATATGCACTATTGCCAAAACCCACTGTGCCTCTCCTAACATCTTGTCTGAAGTTTGTTTGATGACAACTTATTCTTTCTCAGCTTTGGATTAAAAAAGGAAATGGTCCAATTTTCTTGATCAGGGTACTGGATACTTAAAGGAAAATCTCCTTTCATTCTGTTGTCAGTTGTCTCAGAAGATACTTAGAAGAAATTAATATTTTAAAAATATAAAAATAGACCATTACAGCAAATCAAACAATACTGTGGTTTCATATTGCCTGTATAAAGTAACAGTCTAAAACATAGGCTTTGAAATCAGTGGGACCTGAATTTGGACCCTGACCTTGCCCCTTACTGGCTATGCTGCCTTGAGAAAATTACTTAACCTTTCTGAACTTCAGACTCCTCATTTGCATAATGGATATAAACCAATACTGACCTCATGAGGTTGTTGCACGTGATCAAATGAGATTATATTTATATATGTAATTTTATAATAGATATAATTTTTACTTTATATATATATAAATAGATATATGTTTCCATAAACTAAATGCCTGACTCATAATAAGCACCCAATAAAAATATTCTTTGGGTAGAAAAAAGAAATATTGAGATTTAATTAAAGGAGTAGAAATCATGATGATGGTGATAAGGGTGGCTGAAGGAAAAGCAATTGTTTGGTATAAGCAACTTATTGGGTATAAGCCATATAATATGTACCTGATTTTTTTTTCTTAATTTTCAGTGTGCACCTAATTGGCCTACTGGTTTGGCAATGCGATATTTCTGTGAGCCCTGTTGCAGCTCTAGTAACTGACATTTTCAATACCTCCGATGGTGGACGCTTCAAATTCCCAGACGGGGTACAAAACTGGCCAGCACTTTCAATCGTCATCATCATAATCTTGACAATAGGTGGCAACATTCTCGTTATCATGGCAGTAAGCTTGGAAAAGAAACTGCACAATGCCACCAATTACTTCCTAATGTCCCTAGCCATCGCTGATATGCTAGTGGGACTACTTGTCATGCCACTGTCTCTGCTTGCAATTCTTTATGGTAAGTACAATTTTATTAGTTTTTTAATATCAGATTATATTCTGAATTTGTGTCAAGTATATAGTAAACACTCATACAGTTCATCATTTTACTGACATCATTTGAAAAATGAAGAAAAAAGCAAATTGTGTGACAGAAGAATTGGATGTGTACATCATATTTATTAAACAAATCCATAACAGAGTCTTCAAAAAACAAAAATGACATTTTATAATACATTAAAATCATACACATATACTCTATTGCTCAGTCTCACTTATAAGCAATGACAGTTGCCTTAATGTACACAATGGGACCGTGATAGAAACATGTTCTCACATCTATGTTCTGGGCGGTACACATACCTAGTTTCATCTCTTAAACAAAGAAGGAAAGTGAGGTTCATCATCTTTAATAAATACATTTTAAGTAATCTTTTTAAATGTTGGCAGATTAAATGTTTGGTATGTGATAAGCACTAAATAACAGCTATTCTTCTTTATAGAGCCTACAACTGATGTTTTTGCTTGGTTTGATCACCCCCAAGGTGATGGGGTGGGTAACAAATTACTAATTATATAAGTGCAGGGTCACGTTATCACAATAAAATTTGGGCATTCAAATCAAATCTATTGATTTTAGAGAGGTTTTTCATTTTTTTTTCATTTTCTGCCATCCCTTTACTCTATGCCTTCCACATTTTATTTTTTTATTCAAGTGTAATTAGCATACAGTGTTGTATTAGTTTTAGATGTACAATATAATGATTCAATAATTCTATATATTTCTCAGTGTTCATCAAGATAATATCACTCTTACTCCTCTTCATCTATTTTATCCATCCCCTCACCACCTCCCCTCTGGCAAATACAAGCTTGTTCTCTGTATTTGAGTCTGTTTTTTAAAAAATTGTCCCTTTCTTTCTTTGTTTTGTTTAAGTTCCGCAAATGAGTGAAATCATATAGTATTTGACTTTCTCTGACTGACATCAATTAGCATTACACCCTCTAGGTCTATCCATATTGCTGCAAATTACAAGATTTCATTCTTTTTTTTGCCTAAGTAATATTCCATAGTTTAAATATACCACACTTTCTTTTTTCAGTCATCTATCAGTGGGCACTTGGGTTGCTTCCAGTAATGCTGCAATAAACATAGGGATATAGATATAGATAGATGATAGATAGATAGATAGATAGATAGATAGATAGATAGATATAACATAGATATAACATAGATGTATGTATAGTGTTTTCATTTAGTTTCAGTGTTTTCATTTTCTCTGGCTAAATACCCAGTAGTGGAATTACTGGACCATATGACAATTCTATTTCTAATTTTAAATATAAAGAGAAAATCCGGGACCCTTGGGTGGCTCAGCAGTTGAGCGCCTGCCTTCAGCCCAGGGCGTGATCCTGGAGTCCTGGGATCTAGTCCCACATCAGGCTCCCTGCATGAAGTCTGCTTCTCCCTCTGCCTGTGTCTCTGCCCTCCCCCCCGCCTCTCTCTCTGTGTGTGTCTCTCATGAATAAATAAATAGAATCTTAAAAAAAAAAAAAGAAAAAATCCTCAGGGATTTCAGGTAAAAATAAAGAATAATTTACAGGAGCAAGAGAATTCAGCTGACCTCACAATGAACAAAAATAAAGCAAAGCAATAGTGAAGCAATATTTCTCAAAAAGTTAATCATTTGTAAGACACTCCTTCAAAGGCAAATCTATAAAGAAAGAGAACAGATCACTAATTTCCAAAAATTGAAAGCAAGAGATAACTGAAAAGGGGTATTTATTTTGGTATATCTTGTGTGGTGGTTATTTCAAAATTTGAAAAACTATAAATTCTAGTGTGTAGTTTTTAAAGAGTGAATTTTACTGTATGTAAAGTATATCTTAAATTAAAAGGTAGAAAAACATACTCAAAGTTTGAAAAGAAGCTATTTACATCCAGACATGCTAGCTATCAAGACTATAAAAAGTTGAAATTCATTTTAAACTCAGATAATTTCTTTAAAAGATTTTATTTATTTATTCATGAGAGACACACAGAGAGGCAGAGACACAGGCAGAGGAAGAAGCAGGCTCCATGCAGGGAGCCCAGTGTGGGACTTGATCCTGGGACTCCAGGATCATGCCCTGAGCCGAAGACAGATGCTCAACCTCTGAGCCACCCAGGCGTCTCTAAACTCAGAGAATTCTGAATCCATAAGCCCTTTGGAAGAAATTAAATAGTGGACGAGATTCAACTAACAAAGGAATGATTGGGAAAATTTCATCCAAAAGGCTGATGATGAACATTTAATATGGGTAATTTTAAAGCTAAGACAAAAATAAGGGCAGCCGGGTGGCTCAGTGGTTTAGCGCCTGCCTTTGGCCCAGGGTGTGATCCCGGAGACCCGGGATCGAGTCCCACATTGGGCTCCCTGCATGGAGCCTGCTTCTCTCTCTGCCTGTGTCTCTGCCTCTTTCTGTCTCTGTGTCTCTCATGAATAAATAAATAAAATCTTAAAAAAAAAAGACAAAAAATAAAGTGGTATAAGGGTAGAAGAATAATGTTATATGTTATATAATATCTATTAGGTGTTATAAACTCTAAAAAATTAGAAGAATGCAACTAAAATTAGGAAGAAAATGGAAAAAGAAAGTAAAATAATTCTACTGATTTTCAATAAACAAAAGGTGGGAGTTAAATGATACCATAAAAAACTGGCAAACCCGAAAGTAATAGATTGAATAAGAAAATAGTGGCTTAAGGGCATTAAACATGATATAAATACAACATGATACAAATGTGATATTAAAATTAGCCACCAAAACAAAAAAAACAAAAATTCCAACACCCCAAAAGAAATATAATTAACAAAAGAGTAAAAAAAAACAAAATCAGAGGAAGAAACACAAGAAAATATAAGATTAATGCCCTCAACATTATACCATGATGTAATATGACAGAGGAAAACAAATGTATCAGTAACAGCAATAAACTTGAATGAACCTAAAACATGATTAGAAATGAAAGATTTTTAATTCAGCTTAAAAAGAAAGGCCCAACTATATTCTGTATACAAGAGAAACTCTTAAAACCCAGTGATTCATGGTGGCTAAAAATAAAGGGATGAGCAAAAGTGCACCAAGTAAATGGAAAAAATAAGAAAATAGAAATTGTGGTTTGATATCTAACAAGATAAATTTCTAATGAAAACAGCAATGAGAGTAAAAAAGAAAGATGTTTATTTATGATAAAAGACACAATTAACAACAAAGATATAGCAGTTAAGAATATCTATGCCACTAATAATGCAGCAATGTCCTTTATAAGGCAAAAACAAAAGAACGTGGAAGGACACATTTATGAATACATTCTACTAATGGAAGATTTTAACACAACATAGTATAAGAAAAATTGGGCAAAAAAATAAAAAGGATGTAGATCTTATGGAGGTGTGTTGAGCCTTATAACCTTATCAAAGAAAGTATGCCGTCTTTGTAAGTGCATGTGGAACACTCACAAAAATTAATATACTAGGCTGCAAAGAAAATATTAGAAAAATAAAAATATTATCCAAAGTACTTTCTAATAAAAAGGCAATAACATTAGAAAAATTAACAACAAAAGTTTAAAGACCATCTCATCTTGAAGTTATAACAAATTTTTAAACAAGTCTTGATCAACAGGAGCAATGCAAACTGAAATTACAGATTTCTTTAGAAATATAACAGCATTGGGGCACGTGGGTGACTCAGTTGGTTAACCGTCTGCCTTTGGCTCAGGTCATGATCCCAGAATCCTGAGATCAATCCCTGAATCCGGCCCCCTGTTCAGCAGAGTCTGCTTCTCCCTCTCCCTCTGCCTCTTCCCTTCACTTGTGCTTTCTCTCTCTCACTTTCTCGCTCAGTCTCTCTCTCTCTCTCTCAAATACATACGTACATACATACATAAATATCTTTTTTTAAAAAAGAAATATGACAGCATAAACACTGCATATCAAAATCTATACAATATACTTGAAGTAGTGAACAGTGGAAAAATCATAGCCCTAATCACGTTTATCGTAAAAATGAAAGCATACAAATGAATTAAATTTCCAGCAAAGGAACTTTGAAAAAAAAAAACTATAAAGTAAACCAAAAAAGCACAAAGAAGAAAAATCTAAAGAGAAAAACAGAAATTGACTACAGCATTAAAAAAACAATATACCTAATGAATAAATCAAATTCTTGCTTCTAAAAAAATTGAATAAAAAATCATCAGCTAACTTTAAATAAGGAAGAAAGCATGTATAAAATATGACAAGGAGAATAACAACCGAGGCAAAATACATTTTTTAAATTATGAGATTACTTTGTAGATTTATATGCAAATCAATTTGGAGCATTAAAAAAATAGGTAATTTCCCAAATGGAATAATCTGAGACTACCTGAATAGACCTGAAGAGACACTTCTTCAAACAAGACATACAGATGGTCGGCAGGCAAATGAAAAGATGCTCATCACTAATCATAGGAAAAATGCAAATCGAAGCTACCATGAGATTTCACCTTAAACCTGTCAGAACAGCCAGAATCAAAATTTTAGGCAAGAAATAGGGATGCCTGGGTGCCTTAGTGGTTGAGCGTTTCCCTTTGGCAGAAAGCCTGCTTCTCCCTCTGCCTATTCTCTGCCTCTCTCTCTGTGTGTTTCTCATGAATAAAGAAATAAAATCTTTAAAGAAAGTAGAAAAAAAAAGACACAAAATACCAAGTGTTGGTGAGGATGTGGGAAAAAAGTAAGCTTCATGCACTATTGGTAAGAATGTAAATTGATGCAGCCACTATGGAAAAGAGTATAGAGTTTCCTAAACAATTAAAAATAGAAATACCATATGAGCCAATAATTCCACTACTGGGCATTTATCCAAAGAAAACAAAAACACTAATTCAAGAAGATATATACACTCCTGTGTCTACTGCAGCATTATTTGCAATAGCCAAGACGTGGAAGCATATCTACATGTTCTTCCTAAATTAATATATCAGTTAATTCAATTCCAATAAAAATGACAAGATTTTAAAACGTTTTTTTAAAAGTATATTGTCACAAAAACATTTAACATAAGATCTCCCTCTTAAATTTTTAATTTTAATTGTACTATTGTACTGCAGGTATAATTATGTACAGCAGATACCTAGAGCTTATTCATTTTGCTTAACTGAAACTTTATGCCTGTTGATAAGTTCCTATTTTCCCTTCCCTCAATCTCCTGCAACCACCATTCTACTCTTTGATTCTATGAATTTGACTACTTTAGATACCTCATATAAGTGGAATCATGCAGTATTTGTCTTTCTGTAACTTTTTTTTTCACTTGGCATAAGGTGCTCAAGGTTCATCTATGTTATTATACACTGCAGACTCTTATTTTAAGGTTCAATAGTATTCCATTATGCATATATATTTCCTTTTCTTTTTTTATTCATCTGTTGATGGACATTCCAGTTGTTTCTACATCTTGGCTTCTGTGAACAGTGCTGCAATAAACATGAGTGCTAATATCTCTTCAAGATTCTGATTTCAATCCTTTTGGATAATATCCAGACGTGGGATTGTTGTATTATATGATAGTTCTATTTTTAATTTTTGAGGATCCTTCATACTGTTTTCCACAGCAGCTGCACCATATTATATTTCTACCAACAGTGTGCAAGCATTCCCTTTTCTCTACATCCTTGACAACACTTGCTATTTCTTGTCTTTTTGATTAACTGTTCTGACAGGGTGAGGTGATATTTCATCTTTATTTTGATCTGCAGTTCTCTGATGGGTGATGTTGAGCATCTTTTCATATGCATATTATACATTTGTATATCATGTTTGGTGAAATGTCTACTCAAGTGCTTTGCCCATTTTTTAATTGGATTATTACAATTTTTTTACTTGAGTTGTAAGAGTTCCTTATTATTTTGGAGGTTAACCCTTTATCAGATATAGGACTTGCAAATATTTTCTCCCCCTTCATAGTTTGCCCTTTCACTCAGTGATGGCTTCTTTTGCTGTGTAGAAGATTTTTTTATTGTGTATTCTTTTTGTTGCCTGTGATTTTGGTGTCATATCCATAGAATCATTGCCAAGACGAATGTTATGAAGGAACGCCTGGGTGGCTGAGCAGTTATGCATCTGTCTTCAGCTCAGGGTGTGATCTTGGAGTCCCAGGATTAAGCTCCCTACAAGGAATAAATAAATCTTAAGAAAAAAAAAATGAATGAATCTTGGGATCCCTGGGTGACTCAGTGGTTTAGTGCCTGCCTTTAGCCCAGGGCATGATCCCGGAGTCCCGGGATGGAATCCCACATCGGGCTCCCTGCACGGAGCCTGCTTCTCCCTCTGCCTGTGTCTCTGACTCTCTCTCTCTCTGTGTCTCTCATGAATAAATAAGTAAAATCTTTAAAAATAAATAAAAAAAGAAATTAATAGAAACTATCCTTGGGGAAGCTCAAACATTGGACTTATTAGACAAAGATTTTAAATGAACAAATTTAAATACGCTCAGATATTTAAAAATATAACAAGAAATATGGGGATCCCTGGTGGCTCAGCGGTTTAGTCCCTGCCTTCAGCCCAGGGAGTGATCCTGGAGTCTCGGGATCGAGTCCCGCATTGGGCTCCCTGCATGGAGCCTATTTCTCCCTCTGCCTGTGTCTCTGCGTCTCTCTCTCTCTCTCTTTCTCTCTCTCTGTCTCTCATGAATAAATTGTTTGTTTTTTTTAAAGGATGAATGTTTTGAAGATTTTCCCCTATGCTTTCTTCTAAGAGTTTTACAGTTTGGGGTCTTATGTTTGAGTCTTTTGGATGCTTATTTTACAAGAAGCTTTTTTATGGAGTTAGATAAGTCAATATTAAAGTTCATTTACAAGATTAAACATGCAAGAATAGCCGGAAAAAAAACTAAAAGAGAAAAGCTATCAAAGAGGACTAGCACTAGCAGATATTTAAACATATGATAAAGCCTTTGTAATTTAAAGTGTATCATTGGACCATACATAGACAAACAAGGGGAATATAGTAGAAAATCTGAAATAGACCCTAGTACAAATGGATATGTAATATATGATAAAAGTATCATTCCAAATCACTGGGAAGTGGTGTTGGCTAACAATATAGTCATTTGGAAAAACATAAAATTCGATTTTGCCACATGCCAAATACAAAAACAAACTCTAAATGGATTAGAAATCTAATTTTAAAAAATGAAACTGTACAAGTACTGGAAGAAAAGAAATGTGAAATCATCTATAATGAGGTATATGGAAAGGATTTTTAACCATGACTGAAGATTCAGATTTGGTAAAGTAGAAGATTGATATATCTGTAAAATAATAATTAGAATAATACATGGTGAAAGCACAAGTAGCAAAGTTCCAAAACAAATAACAAACTCAGAGAAAATATTTGCAATGCATATCACAGATAAAGGACTAATATCCCTAATACATAGACACTTTTTAAAAACTTAGGTAAAAAGATCCAGCACTCAATAGGACCAAAAAAAAAAAAAAAAGAGCTAAAGATAGAAGTCAGCCATTTGTGAATTTTTAACACATTTAAAAACATTGTGAATATTTGAATTATATATACACATTGATATATGCAGTCCTTAAATATATGACAGCATTAAATTTCAATCATTATAAGAGAAATGCAAAATAAATGACACTATAATACCATTTTTTACTTATCAGATTGACAAAATTAATTTTATTTTACTCAGTTTTTAATTTATTTTTAAAATTCAAGTATATTTAACATACAGTGTTATATTAATTTCAGGTGTACAACATAATGATTCAATAGTTCTATACATTACTCAGTGCTCATCGTGACATATACTCTTAATCCCCTCTACCTATTTCAACCATTCCCCCACACACACCTCCCCTCTGGTAACCACCAGTTTGTTTTCTATAGTTACATGTCTGTCCTTTTTATTTCTCTCTTTTTTCTTTGCTCATTTGTTTTGTTTCTTCCACATATGAGTGAAATTATATGGCATCCATCTTTCTCTGACTGACATTTCACTTAGTATTATATTCTCTGGATCCATCCATGTTGTTGCAAATACAAATTGGCAAAATTGCAAAAGCTTGACATGACACTGCAGCAATGCTATGGGACATAGGCGTTCTCATATATTATTTCTGGGAATGCCAGGTGGTACGGTAATTAAGGGAATTTGGCAATACTGAACAAAATTACATATGCATTTATATTGTAGCCCAACAAATCACCCTCTAAAAATTTCCCTGGATAATAAACCTCTCATAAAACAATAATATGCATGTATAATGTTATTCATATGAACATTGTCATTGCAACATATTTGAAACAACCTATGTACCCATAAAAAGAGACTAACTGAATGTACTATAGAATGTACACATAATGGAGTACCATGAAACTATTAACAGGAATAAGAAAGTTCTCTCTTAACCAATATAGAGTCATTTCCAGCATATATTATCAAGTGAAAAAGCAAAATGCAGAAGAGGATATAGAGTATACTATCTAAGAAAATGGACAAATACAAAAATATACACATATCATCTTGTTTTTGTAAAAAATATATACAGAATGGTTAAACAAGAAACTAATAATGAGATTTCTTACCTTCAGGGGGACAGTAGAAACTGGATAGAAAAGTTGGGGATGGGAGAATAATACTTCTCTGAATACATGTCTTAGATAATTTTGACTTCAGAAACTGTACTAATGTTCTGTATATTAAAACAACAAAGAATGGGAGAAAACTCTAAAATAAATCATGAACAGAGTCAAATGAACTTAACTCTATTTGAAATTATTAACATAACCATACTGAGTAGAGAGCACAGGAATTACCCTAACCCGTATAGCTTTAAAGCACAATTTTTGTCCTGTATACACAATGGAAAGCTAAAGAAAAATATGAACAAATGAATTGCAATATTAGGTTTTATTTTATCAGAGGTGTACAATGGCAATTCTGAAACTACTTCCTGTGTATTCTGAGATAGAATATGCATATAAGTATGCTGAAGATAATAGAAACTAAATTTCTCACTGTTGCATAAGGAAGTTGAAAACTTGGAAAAGGAAAACAAGTAATGTATCCTGTGGTTTTGGATTAATTTTTCCTGGTATCAATATGAATTCATGGAGAAGATAGATAATAATGATAATAATAATAGTGATGATATAAATGGAGATAGAAATCAATATTTGTATATATGTGTATACTTAGAATTATTTTCTATCTCTGTTAAGAGGGCCTAACAGCAACAACACATGAGTAGCAGTAAGCACAAATGGGAATAGACAGTCCTTGGAAAAATGAGGCCCAGGGCAAGAATATTATGAGAAGTCTGGAACATATTTTGAGCTAGAAAGTCAGGAAGTGCTCAAAGAATGATGAGACTATATTTAAAACACACACACACACAGAAGCAAGCTTAATGGGACCTCCCCCTCATCAAGTCTGGGAACATTTGAACATTAAGATGAATAATGAGAGCTCTGATGCCAACAAAAATAGAATAAGCCCACTAAAGACTCCCTCTTTTGCTATACTCATGTAATAATTCTGGAAAAAAATTCCAAAGCAATTGCCCAAGGACGTAGAAAAATAAACAGAAGTTGCCAGATTGGGAGGGAAAACAAAACAGAAATGGAACCTCTGTGAGAGTGAGCTTCTCATTTTTTTTCTCCCACTTTTCTCTAGCACCTCTGCCCCAAGGCCAGTCCTCAGTCACATGGTTACATGGGAGTAGTACAGGAGTGGCTAAAACTCTTATGGATACCCAATCTTTCTGAGCAGACTAACTGGCAAAAGAAGCCTCTGAGGCCAAACGTCATTTAAATATTTTTTTCTCTTCCTTTTTTTATGTGTTGGTTTTGCCAGAAGGATGGCTCTAGTCAGATGGCTGTGCTTTGGTGGTGTGAGCACTAAAATTTTGAAGAGATCCTTTCATTTCTGGCCAGAGGACCAGAAAAAAATAGGCTAGGACTATGCCCTGAGTGGCACATGTGTGGGAGAGACTCAAAGCAGCATATGCAAAGGTTCTGAAAACAAAAGATATTGTATCCATGGCCTACAGACATGAACACTACTAACTCTGAACCTAACTGGTCTGATTGCCTAGTAAACCAAACAAGTGGGGATGCCTGGATGGCTCAGTGATTGAGCTTCTGCCTTTAGCTCAGGTCATGATCCTGGTGTCCTGGGATCAAGTCCCACATCAGGCTCCCTGCCGGGAGCCTGCTTCTCCCTCTGTCTTTGTTTCTGCCTCTCTCTGTGTCTCTCATGAATAAATAAATAAAATCTTAAACCAAACATGTGAACACAATCAGCATTCTTGAGAGGATTTTAACAGGACCCAGAGTCTACAAAATATAATATTCAAAATGTCCACAATGCAATACAAAATTACTTGACATGAAAAATACCCAAGAAATATAAAAAGTTTTAGAGGAAATGACCATCAACAGATCACACAAAGCCTTTAAATAATTAGTGAAAGGGAATAAAGGGAAAGGAAAGAAAATGAGTGAAAATATCAGTGACGGTGACAAAACATGAGAGACACCTAACTCTGGGAAATGAACAAAGGGTAGTGGAAAGGGAGGTGGGCGGGGGGTTGGGGTGACCAGGTGATGGGCACTGAGGGGGGCACTTGGCAGGATGAGCACTGGGTGTTATGCTAAATGTTGGCAAATTGAACTCCAATTAAAAATTTTTTTTTAAAAAAAGCAAAGCCTTTAAATAACTACTGTAACAATACTCCCTCTAGTACTGAATAGAAATGAATGGAAATATGGAAGTTCTTTTTTTAAAAAAGATTTTATTTATTCATTCACAAAAGACACACAGAGAGAGGCAGAGACGTAGGCAGAGGGAGAAGCAGGCTCCGTGCAGGAAGTCTGATGCGGGGCTCCATCCTGGGACTCCAGGATCATGCCCTGAGCCAAAGGCAGACACTCAACCACTGAGCCACCCAGGCATCCTGGAAATATGGAAGTTCTTAACAGAGAAAAAGAAACTATGAAAATGAAGAAAGTATAAAAACAATTGAATATTTTATGACAGGAAAATACAATATCTGAAAATTTTTTAAATCACAGGATAGGCTCAATAATAAAACAGAGAAACAGAGGAAAGAGCCAGGGAACTTGAAGATGAATTAATACAAATCACCCAAATTAAAGAATAGAGAGAAAGACTGAAGAAACATGAATAAGGCCTCAAGAACCTATTGGACTCTATGAAACTATAGAGTATTTGTGTCACTGGAGTCTTCAAAGGATAGGGGGAAAAAGATTAGCACAGGAGAAAAAAAAATCAATTGTTTTCTAAATTTTAGGAAAGACATAAATTTAGAGATTTGAGAAATTCACCAAACCTCAAAGAAAACTACATCAACACATCATAATCAAATTGCTAAACCCACACAAAAAAAAGAGTACATACTCCATAAGTCCATATAAAATTCTAGAAAACGCAAACCAATCTATAGTGGCAGAAAAAAGTCCGGTGGTTGCTAGGGACCAAAGGGAGTGAAGTGGACAGATGAAAATGATTATCAAATGGCATGAGGAAAATTGGGGGCATAATGAATGTGTGTATTATCTTGATAGTAGTGATTATTGCAGCAGTGTGTGTGTGTGGAGCCATATCAAATTGTGCATTTAAATATGTACAGTTTTTCATTTGTCAATTATATCTCAAAGCTGTTAAAAATTGTAAGATGCAACTAAAGTAGTGCTTAGGGGAATATTTGTGGCATTAAATACTTATTTTAGAAAAATAAGAATGGCTTCAAAGCAGTCGTGCAAGCTTCCATTTTAAGAAAGCCAGAAATGAAAAGCAAATTCAATTCAAGCCGAAGGAATTAGCAAAGTTCAGAGCAGAAATCAGAAAGATTAAAAATTGGAAAGTAACAGAGAGGACAGCCCGGGTGGCTCAGCAGTTTAGCGCTGCCTTCAGCCCAGGACGTGACCCTGGAGACCCGGGATCAAGTCCCATGTCGGGCTCCCTGCATGGAGCCTGCTTCTCCCTCTGCCTGTGTCTCTGCCTCTCTCTCTCTCTTTCTGTGTCTCTCATGAATGAATGAATGAATGAATGATTGAATACATACATAAATAAATAAATAAATAAATAAATAGTAACAGAGAAAAACCAGTGAAACCCAAAGCTGATTCTTTTACAAGATTAATGACAAAAGCCCCTTGCAGACTGATCAAGAAAAGAAAAAGACAGCTCAAATTACCAGTATCGGTTAGGAAAGAGGACCATCACTGGAGAAATTACAGACATCAAAATATAGTAAGTAAGACAATATTATAAAAAACTGTATGAGTATCAATTCAACAACTGACATGAAATAGACTAATCCTCTTAAAGACATAAACTTCCAAAGATCACTTGAGAAAAAATGGCCAACCTAAGTAGTCCTACTAAAAAAGCATAATCTGTAACACTGACCCTGGTGGGGTTCAAGTAATTTCTTCTTTTCTGACTTCCTTTTTCCATGTATTTCTGTTATTGCATGTGAATCTGAAATGTCATCTTTAATTGGTTCTATTTTCCATTATTTTGGAGAAATTAGAGTATATATATTCAAGATCTGTGTAGACAAATCAATTGTATAAAGATATGTTGTTCAGCTTGCCCATACTGTCTAGGGGTAAATATTTGTAAAGTTGCAGAGCGTACAATTAATTGTTTGTGACTTTGAAGGAAACTACAGTAATCGCAGCTAACATTTGCTGAGGATTTTCTATGTGTCAGGCACTGTTTTGGGCACTTTGTATGTATTAAACCATTTAATTTTCACCAACCATGTGACTGAGGTACTGTTACCATCAGATTTTACATGTGGTGGAACAGAGGAATAGGATTATTGCATAACTCACAAAATGTCACATAGGATATTATAGAGTAGGGATTTAAAGACTGAGGCTGTCTGGCTTTAGAGTCTATGTTCTTAAACACTGCAATAGATAACAGCAAGGATATAGCCCCCTTTGTTGAAGAGGCAAGAAAAATAGGGACAAATCCAAGTAAATCCCTTCAAAGGAAATTGGCAGACATGATATAAAAACACCAACGTGTCCAGTTATAGTCATGCAACAGAATACATACACATTGGATCAGGAGGTAATATGCCTAGGGATGTGTGAAATGACTGGACGAACTAGAGCTGAGGGAGGATAGTTCAGGAAGACTTCTCAGAGGTGGTGACACTGGCCAAATTTTAAAGAAGAAATGTTTCATTGGAGTTGGCTCTATTAAAATGTCAGGGCCTTGACAGTGGTGGCAATTTTTAGTTCTCACAAAAATCCCACTTGATAGATATGGAACTCAAAGATCATTCGACAGTCATTTTTGACCACCTACTATGTTCCAGGAACTCATCTCAATGCCGTGGCTAGCATACTAAACAATAACAAAAACGCTCTGCCTCGAAGGCTCAGGAGCCTAACTAAAGTTTGGTCAAGTAAAGAATCTTTGTCATCTCATTCCACTTACACATTCCTCACTTAATCTTTGACTTCCCCAAGGTCACATGACTAGACTAGTAGATTCTAATATCCATTTCATTTTTCATTATATCATTTTGACACTCATGGATTAAACATAAGGACAGTTTTGCTTTATTTTCTTTGTGGCGGTATATATAAATTGAATTAGAAGAAAATTCACCGTCAAGCTGTTCCCGAGAATGTCAAGACAGCGGGCCTGCTGATTTTTAAAAACCACCTAGGAATTGGCAGAAATTAAGGCAGTTCTATGAATTGGTTCAGTGCCTCAAATGTTCATTTGATGGCCAAGGCTTCTGGTTGTCATTAAGGTATTTTGTCCACAATATGCTTCAAAATGATTATTCTTTTTTGTTAAGATTGATTGAATGATTTCAGAGAGACTGAGAGTGCATTTGAAGGGAAGAGATGGGTAGGGGGAAAGAGAGAGAGAAAATCTCAAGCAGACTTACCACTGAATCCAGAGCCCCATGCAGGACTTGATCTCAAGACCCTGAGACCACAACCCAAACTGAAATCAAGAGTCAGATGCTTAACCAACTGAGCCACCCAGGTGCCCCCAAAATGATTACTCTTGCTCCAATAGATATCTCAAGTTTTTGTTTTTGTTTTTGCATTGGTGAACTTCTACAATGACTTTATATCTCAAGTTAGAAATTATTGTTATTGCTCTAAATTTCTTCCTCCCTGGAAACCTCTGCTCACTCCAAACCTCTGGGAAGATATGCTATGGTATAGGTAGGATCTGGCCCTCCAATTCTGGATATAAAAAGAAACATGATTAATAGGGTGTAATCAAATGATGTTCATGCACACAGGAATTCAGGCACCCACGTTCCCTGCTTCCCATTTCTTGCCAACTATTTTTTTATCCAGTTCTCCCTTGGACTCTGATTTAAAAAATGGAGCTACTTGCAAAGGGACTAAGAACATGAAAATTAAGAGATTTTAAATGGAGACCTGGGACCAGGCATCAGAATTTTCAAATTGCTAATGCGAGTGCTGAGCACACACTACTAAATTTGATAAAGTTCAGTAACGTTTCTAAGGGTTTCTGGAAGGGAGGGGGTGGGGAGATTGAGTGAGTGATGTGCATTAAGGAGGGCATGTGAGGCAATAAGCACTGGGTATTATATAAGATTGGTGAATCACTGACCTCTACCTCTGAAACTAACACATTATATGTTAATTAATTGAATTTAAATTTGAAAATTTTTTTAAAAGTTCAGTCATGTTTCAGTGTAATGATACAGGAAACGATCAGGCTTTAGATGTTGAAGACAGGCAACATTCAGAATGAAATGCAGCAATTAAATCAGAATTTTTCAGATTTAGTGTCTTAGATCCTATATATTTATTTTAGCACAGCAGAGCCATGCATAAGTAAGAAAAAATATTCAAATGTATTTGAAAGTTCATGATATAATTTGTGAAAGTCTCAGTTTCTCTTACGCTATAAAGCTGCAGTTTTACTTAGAGGATGATTATTTTCTTCTTTCCATTATTAGGCTACCCCCAGGTCCCCTTTCAAGCCATCTAGCAATGTTCTCTAGGTATCTTTTAATTCCCTCCCTTATCATGCCCTCTGGGCTATTGCGCCAGAATTTTTTTTTAAGATTTTATTTATTTATTCATGAGAGACACAGAGAGAGAAGCAGAGACATAGGCAGAGGGAGAAGCAGGCTCCCTGTGGGGCCTGACACAGGACTTGATCCCAGGATCCTGGGATCACAAACTGAGCCAAAGGCAGATGCTCAACCACTAAACCACCCAGGTGTCCCTGCACTAGAATTTTAAGGCTCTTGATACAGAGCTGGTTGACTAATGCAATACGCCTAAGAACACCATCAACACACAGCAGTTGACAGTTATTAGTTAAGTACTATTTCTGCATGCAGATTGGCAAAATGCCTGAGGGGTATTACCTGTGTTTAAATAGGTAACACTAAAGTCACAAGCACTTGTATCCTATTCCTCACTCATCAGGATCCAACTCCAGTGTCCCCATCCTCTGTTACTAGCTAGGACATCCTATTTTTCAGTACTGGCAGTTGAATTGCTCACCTGCTTCGCGCACATTCCGAAGTATCTGTAAATTCCATCACAGCAATAGGAGATTCTAGGCTCATCGTTAAAATAAAAACACCTGAAAAAAATAAAATAAAATAAAAACACCTGGAGCATTATGTAATATTTAATAACATAATAATTTTAAAAAATACATGGTTCGGGGATAAGATGGAGTAGACTCACTTTTCTCGGCTACTCTCCTCTAAATACAACTAAATACCCTGTAAAGGATTTGACAATTATAAAAGGATTCTAAAAGCACATAGAAGACTAAGAAACTCAGTACTTGAAGAATGCCATGGCAGGGGCTTTCCTGGGGTTTCTTTTTATCTTTCATATAGCCTACTCTTGGATACTGGAGAAGACTGCAACTCAGGATCTTCAATAGTCATAAACAAATGAGCAAAGCAAAACAGAGACTTAGTAAGTAGTCCCATACCCAGTGATGGGGCAGGCTCGTCTACCCACAGCAGTGGAACTAGTGGAACCTGGGTGCATGACTAAAGCTTTTTCCTTAAGATTAGGAACAAGGAAAGGATGTCTGCTCTCAGGAAAGTTTACATGACATAGTGCTGTAAGTTCTAGCCATTATGATAAGAAAGTGAAAGAAAGGCATATAAATTAGAAAGGGAGCAGTAAAACTGTTCCCATTTGCAGATGTCATAGTTGTCTGTGTAGAAAATCCCAAAGAGCCTGCGTGATCCTGGGGTCCTGGGATGGAGTCCCACATCGGGCTCCCTGGGTGGAGCCTGCTTCTCCCTCTGCCTGTGTCTCTGCCCCTCTCTCTCTGTGTCTCTCATGAATAAACAAATAAAATCTTTAAAAACTAAATAAATAAATAAAAATAAAAAGAAGGATAAAGTGAATTCACTCTACTTCATATGAAGTTTTACAAAATAGCAGCAGTGATCAAGACAATGTTGTATGCGCAGAGGATCAGATACATAGACCAGTGGAATAGAACAGAGAATCCAGAAATAGACCCACATAAATGTGTCCAGTTAATTTTTGACAAAGGTGTAAGAGAAATTCAATGGAGGAACAAGTGGTGCCAAAGAAATTGGTCATCCATAGGGGAAAAAAAAAAACCTTGATCTAAACTTCACACCTTATAAAAAATCAGCTCAAAGTAGATCACAAACTTAAATATAAAATGTAAAACTATAAAACTTTTAGAAAATCAAAGCATAGATAATCTCCTGGATTTAGGGGTAGGCAGAGTTCTTAGATTTTACAGCAAAAGCATGACCCATAAAGAAACATGTATAAATTGGACTTCAAAATTAAAAACTCTTGTCTTGTCACATACCCCTTTTAAGAGAATGAAAAGACAAACTACAGGGTAGGAAAAATATTTGTAAACTATATACCCAACAAAGGAATAATGTAATCACTGCCCATGGCCGCTATAAGAAATTATCACAATTGGTGACCTAAAAAGACAGAAACTTATTCTCACAATTCTAGAGGCCAGAAGTCTGAAATCAGTATTGCTAGGCTGAAATCTTGGTATCTTCAGGGTTATGATGCCTCCAGAGGCAATAGGAAAATATTCATCCATTCTTTGCCATTTTCAGCTTTTGGCTGCTTGGCATTCCTTGGCTTGTGGCTACATCAGCCCAATCTCTGACTCTGTGGTCATATCACCATCTTCTCTTCTTTATGAAATCTCCCTTTGCTTCTCTTTTATAAGGATACATGTGATTGCATTTAGGGCTGACCCAGATAATTCAGAAAAATCTCTCCATCTCAAGATCCTTAATTTAATTGCATCTACAAAGACTCCTTTTTATTGCCATATGAAATAGCATTCACAGGTTCCAGGGATTAGGATGTGAATATCTTTTAGGTCATTTTCAGCAGAGCACAACTATCATCTAGAGCATGCAGAGATTTCTCAAATCTCAACAGGAAAAAAAAATAACCCATTTACAAAATAGGCAAAAGACATGAAGAGACATTTTACCATGAAGAATATACGGATGGCAAATAAGCACCTGAAAAGATGTTCAACATTATCTGCCCTTAGGGGAAATGCAAATTAAAACCACCATTAGATACTGATATGTACCTATCAGAATGGCAAAAATTAAAAAATAATGACAAAAGTAAATTCTACCAAGGTTTCAGAATAATTAGATTGTTCATTCATTGTTGGTGAAAATACATAATGGTACAGACACTTCGGAAAATAGTTTGGCAATTTCTTGACATCCTCAACAGGCAACTATCTATACTACCCAGCAATTTCTCTCCAGGACATTTACCTCAGAGAAATGAAGACATATGTTTATTTAAAAACAAACAAACAAACAAAAAAACACCCAGGGTATCCCTGGGTGGCTTAGCAGTTTAGCGCCTGTTCGGCCCAGGGTGTGATCCTGGAGTCCCGGGATCAAGTCCTGCATCAGGCCCCCTGAATGGAGCCGGCTTCTCCCTCTGCCTGTCTGTCTGTCTGTCTGTTTCTCTCTATCTATCTCTCATGAATAAATAAATAAAATCTTTAGAAAAAACACCTATACACCGGTGTTTTATAGCAGCTTTATTTACAAGAGCCCCAAACTGGAAACAACATTCAACGGCTGAATGGTTAAACAAACTGTGGCATATCCCTACCACAAAATACTACCTAGCAGTTAAAAGGGATGACTATTGATTCACACAACCTAGATGATTCTCCAAAGAATTATTCTGAGTGACCAATGCCAATCCCAAAAGATCACACACAAAATGCTTCTATTTATATAGCATTCTTTACATGACAAAATTATAGAAATAGAGAACAGATTAATGGTTTTCAGGGTTTAAAGGAGAAAAGAGGAGGAAAGGGGGAGGAAAGAGGCCATGGTTATAAAAGGAGAAGCAGGAGGAATCCATGCAGGGATGCAAATGTTCCATATCCTTACTATGTCAATGCCAATATCCTGGTTGTATTATTTCCCCATTGTTTTGCAAGATGTTATAATTAGAGGAAACTGGGTAAAGGACACGAGCAGTCTCTCTGCATTATTTCTTACAAGTATCTGCATGTGAATTTGCAACTATCCCCAAATAAAAAGTTCAATTAAAAAATGTATGTGTAAGGTATAAGTAAGTTTTGAAGCATCCGAAACTCACTCTAAACTAAGGCCTGGGAACTCCCTATTTCTCAGAAGACCTTGATCCCTCTACTGAGGAATAATATATATAAACTACCTCCTGAAAGGGTAAAATCGTGCAATATTTATATTCACCAGCAGACATTTCTTTTTCCTTACCTGTTTAAAATCACCAATATTCTGTATCAAATAGTTGAGATGCATCTAGTTCGAATTTTGCTAATAGAATTACATTATATTCTATAATTTCAATTTACTATCATATTGTATTAGTTCTCAGAAAACAATATACCAACTTAAACATTCCTTTTAACATGTATTAGAAAACCAATTGCCTTTGCTCTCCCTAATTCCTGCCAGCCTGACAAGATTCCTGCAAATAAGCAGATGAGTATTCCCAACACTGTAAGGTTAGGAGGAATAAGCACTTAGAAAACATGTGCACACGTGCACACACACAAATAATATACATTTGCCCAGCCAAGTATCATATGATCTTATGCCTCTTGTCCTGCAAATAGATTTACTACACACAATTTTAATAATACTGATTATTCATTTTTAAAAAAGGTACTGACTTTTTATTTATATAAATTTATTATTTACTTATATAAATTAAAACAATTTATTGATGTCAATACATAAAATTGAATATTATTACATTTATTCTGTTCTGGTAAAGATATTATGATATCCCAAATTATTTCACTTATTAAAAATCAGTATTCGAAAACCTCAGAAGAAAATAAAAGCTAACAATGATAATGAATGTGCAACTTAAGAGTGTTTTGTTATCAAAGTGCCTTTAAGTCCCCATAGGTCTTTCCAAAGTAGATACCTTTTCTGAGATTTTCAAGGACATAAAACTTTCTTTATCATATACAGCCACTCTTAAACAGAAGAAACACTGAATTGTCACCAGAACAATGTTCAATTAACAAGTAAATGAACAATGGAGAAGAAATAACATATTCAGGGATCCCTGGGTGGCGCAGCGGTTTGGCACCTGCCTTTGGCCCAGGGCGCGATCCTGGAGACCCGGGATCGAATCCCACGTCGGGCTCCCAGTTCATGGAGCCTGCTTCTCCCTCTGCCTATGTCTCTGCCTCTCTCTCTCTCTGTGTGTGTGACTATCATAAATAAATAAATAAATTTATAAAAAAAAAAGAAATAACATATTCAATCAAAATCCATATTGATACATAGATAATATCACATTTAGACACAAATATATGGACTTATTTACCCATATTAAAAATTCCACAAAAGTGTGCAAAATATTTATTGAATCTTCAATTGAAACTATCTTCCCTTCTTCTTTTTTTCTGACAAGGACACTTTGACCTTAGATGTATAGGACTATAAAAAAGAACCAAAATGAATGATCTTTAACATTCATTCATTGTTAGGTGAAAACAAAGCCATGCTGACACCTTGCCTGCTCTAGGATCTGACCCATCCTTCTCACGCTTCACAGAGTAATAAGTTCTCAGCACACATTATGGCACCTTGGAAATCGCCACCCTATTTCCCCCTACCATGGTTCTCCCACCCCATTACCATTTACTCAGATTCAGTGGGCATCAATATGATACTATTCACTCATTAGTTTTGACCACTCACTATGCATTAGGCACCATGGTAAATACTAGAGATACAGCAGGAAAAGAAAAGAGATGTAAGTTTATGGAAATTACTGTCTAGCTGTGAGATAGGGGCAGAAGAATAGCAAAGAGCATCTTCATTTCAGAAAGACAGTCATTTATAAGGCAGAGATACTTTTGGAGTAAGGATGGGGGAACGGTTTGAGAAAATACCCTTCCCAGGAATAAGCAAAAACAATAGACAAAAAAATGTTAACTATTGAAACCACACACTTGCCAATCTACATAACTTTGCAGGATTAAAATGTAATTTATTATTATTATTAATTATTATAAATTTCTACAGTTTTGTAATGGATGTCCTCCAAAAGAAGAGTCTTCCTGCCAAGTTTTTATACCTTTTCTCTTCGGTAATTTTCTCCTACCAATATATGGGGACACCAGATGAGAGTGATTTCTCTTTCAAAGCCATTGGATTAATTTATGCAAGTACGGGTAGTCTATTCTTGAATTTCTGATTCTCTATCCAGACATTATCACATAATATCTGCCACTGAGCACCCATGATACTTTCATGTACATTATTTGGTTTACCACAATGGAACAATACCAACTGAAGGCCTCTCTCTGATAACCATGATTTCTTTTCAGACAACATACTTATCATTCATTTGCAAGTCCTCAACCAAACTAGACTTCTAGGGGATTTGGGGAACAGAGGCTCCCCCTTCACCATACAATTCATGCAGTCAAACATCTGTCTACAAAAATAGCTTCTGGGTCATTTGTTAAGAAAATGCATGATCTGGGGCAGCCCCAGTGGCTCAGCAGTTTAGCGCCGCCTTCAGCCCAGGGCCTGATCCTGGAAACCCAGGATTGAGTCCTACGTCGGGCTCCCTGCATGGAGCCTGCTTCTCCCTCTGCCTGGGTCTCTGCCTCTCTCTCTCTCTCTGTGTCTCTCATGAATAAATAAATAAAATCTTTAAAAAAAATGCATGATCTATTTTAGTAGCTTTTTATTTAGAGAAAATACTTTTAGAAATTGAAGATAACACAACCATTTTAATGAACTAAAGCAAGTAAACATCAATATAATTTTTTTAAGATTTGAAAAATTCCATATAATATCTTTCTAAAGTAGGGCTACTTATAATAATTACCTAAATATTCAATTTGTATCCTTTGAGAAGGTTAAGTGTATTGGGTTTGGTCCTCTGTTCACTTGAGTCAAGAAATCTGTCAATCAGAAATAAGTCTAGTAGTATTGGGTTTGGTCCTCTGTTTGCTTGAGCCAAGAAATCTATCGATCAGAAATAAGTCTAGTAGCTAAATTCCTGTGGAAGTTCTAAAAGGGTTAGTTGTTATCAAAATATACCATAGGATTCTCTCTACACAAAGGAAAATAATGAACCATTTAAGTATGTTAATGGGAATTTGAAAGAATTTGAAGATTAAAAGTAGAAAGACGAAAGTTGTTGACTAGTAATTCCATAAAGCACAAGACTGCAATCACCACATTTCATCTTCACATTTTATAATAAATATCATTAATTGAGAACATACTATTTCCTAGGCATTCTACAAAGAATTTTGCATGTGTTAACTCATGTAATCCTCACAAAATAATATCCATGGTTTTTTTTTCATGGCTTAAACATAAACTAATATTTAGCCAAATTAATCTTTAGCCACTTTCCTACAAAATTACTACATCTATATGTATTTATGTATAAAGATGGTAAGTGTTCTTTGGAATTTATTCCATTAAAATGGAACATATGCTTATAAGAAAGTCTTCCTCCTTTTTTAATTTTATCTTCATTTCTTTTGAAGAACTCCTTAAATTCTAATTCCCTTTTGCTCTATAGAGACTTCTACCTTTTAGAAAAGGATAGATATTGTCCAACCTAGACTCTAGAAATACATTTGGAAAAGAAAGTTGGGGATATATCTAGGAATCATAGATCCACCCTCATATTTTTCACTGTCATCCTGGGAATTTTCAGGGATTCCATCAAACTCCTTCAGTGGAGTCAAAGTTGTCCTAAATATTTTGGAAAAGCTATGGTTTGTAGAAATAAACATGAGGTAAATAGAATCTCTCTGATTTCTTTGAGTTGGTTAACAAGTAACAAAAGTCTTCTTTTTATAAAGAGACTATATAAAACAGCTCCAACATTTGTATGCCCAGAGCTCATTCTCAAAATGAAACAATTTCCTTATTTGTATAAAGGTGGTACACATTCCTAGATAAATGATATATTAAGTTCTATGATACTGACACTCAGTGTTCACCTAAACCAGAGGCGATGAACTGGCAGCCCTTTATCTGACTTCTGCTTTCAGGTGAGTTT
This sequence comes from Canis aureus, assembly GCF_053574225.1. Classification (NCBI taxonomy): domain Eukaryota; kingdom Metazoa; phylum Chordata; class Mammalia; order Carnivora; family Canidae; genus Canis; species Canis aureus. The sequence continues at coordinate 36,475,075 of NC_135649.1, read as the reverse complement.
TGTTTTGGCCTAGCCAATGATTCTAAAATTTTGTAAATTAATGCCTTTCAAGAGCATGTAGGTTTCCTCTGCTGTGTTTTCTATTATTACCCATTTTCTTACACCTAGCTGTCTTACTCATATTGCCTACCTTATCCCTAAAAAGATTGAAGTTTGAGATAGGCCTCCCAGTTTATGAGCACAAGAGAGACAATCTTGATGTCAGTATCCTAAAGTCACTGGTTTGTTATCTCCATGGCCTTACAAAGTTACTCCAGTCCCCTAGAAAAATACACCTTCCCTCCAAGTATTTCTAGAAGTCCCTACAAGTTGTCTCACATGTAATCAGAAATAAATCAATCTGCATCATGCACTGCTGCAGCTGCTCTGGCCTTTCATCAAGCACGTATGTATCTACCATTACCTGCCACCATTCATTGTACCTGCTGGTCATCCATCATCTCTCATTGAGCATTCATCATCTTCCACTGGGCATCCATCATCTGCCACTGGGTATCCATCATCATTTGCTGGGCATCTGCTGAGTACCGCCATGTCTGTTGGGCGTCCACTATCTCCCACCAGGCATTGTGGTCTCTGCTGATGCTCTGCCATTTCACCACCATGAGAATGCTGCTTACCTGTCTTGGGTGCTGTTACCTGGTGCTGCTAAACCTACAAACCCTCAAGATATCACATGGTATCACATTTGCTTCTGAATTTATTGTATTTAGTGTTCCTTGCAAAAATTGGGAATATGTCCCTCCATAATTTGTGGAATGCTTTGTTATCCAAACATTGAAAAAGCAATGCTTGTCCCTGCCCCCTTCACAAAATCTCTTTGTAAATAGCTTCCTGGGTTTTGTTTTTGTTTTTGGTTTTTGTTTTTTACTTATTGCTGTCTCCCCAGGGTTAACACAGTCTATAGGGCTGATTTAGAATTTATTTACTGATGCCTTAAGTCTTGTCCTCAGGCATCCACACAAAAACTTCCCTTTGAAAGGCCAAGCGGGGACCTTGCCAATCATGTACTTGTATATACCTAGAATTTACCCCTGTATCTGGCAATCTTTTTTAATGAATAAATGGATAACTCATGAGGTTAGATACTGGGGATTTCCTGCCCCCACACATCTAGACCAATGAATCTTTATTCCTTCGTTCAAATGTCTTCTAATATCTCTTTTCCCTCTTCAAATACACATAATCATTTTATTGCAGACTCTTTACCCTATGGTAAAACATTCTTTACAAGGTAAGTTTCAATTTGGAGTATAAAAAGGAACAATGGCACTCAGTGTATTTACAGAAAATTACAGTGACCTGTATTAAAGAATGCAATCCAGAGGTTCTGGTTCTTGTTCATATTTCCAGAGTCTGCTATCTCTAGTTATTCTTTGCACTTTATTTTTATTCTTTCTTCCTTAGATATATACAACTTTTGCAGATTAATTACTGCTTCAATTCTCTAATAAATTCAGGAAATAAATTCAAAATCTAATTTTAATTAACATTCCAATGCTACTTGTAAGGGTCATTTGACTACAGGCATATAGCCAGCACTGTCTAAATAATAGCCACTAACATCTAACTAAACACTTGCTAGGTGCCAGGCCCTGGGGGTAAGGAAGATGAAGATGATAATTATAATAGCTAGTTTTAATTGAGCACTATACAGGAAGATACACTTTCCTTTACCCTCTTAGTTTAGTACTAGAGTCCTGCAAATCAAATTTGCAAAAAATCAGATTAATAAGAGTTTATCACTAATGCACATGAAAGCCTTCATAGAAAAGAAGTAAAGACCCAAGGAAGTGGTTGGACCTGGGACTTATGGACCATCCTAACAACGAGCAATAAATTATGGAGAAGTGACAAGACAAAAGAAAAGGGCTTCAGGCTTCTTGGGGTGGAAAACTGAGGGAAGGTAAATATACAGGGGAAGTGAAAAAGATAAGGGTTATTTTCATAAACTTGTTATGCAAATCTAATTTTGTGCAATCCTGGAGATAAGTATGTTTCCAGTGATTAAGAGTCATGCTCTTCTTGGCTTTGGGCAGGGTGAGAGCCTTAAAAAAGGGGAACTTATAGTCTACCTTTAGACAGTAAAGCAGAATGTAGAGAGCTTTTTCTATACCTACTCTTTCTCAGTTGTTTTTTAGCTCAAAATAATTCTTATTCCAAAATGACCTATTTCTGGGTGACATACTCTGATCCTTCAGCACTTACTGTGTCTATTATCCATTTACTACTCACAACTAACATGTAGGTAGAAATTTACTTTTTCCCCATTCTAAAGATGAGGAAAGTTTAACCATAAAATTTTACCTGATTTTAGGGTCATAAAAGGGTAATATCCATTTTCATTTAGATTGCTGATATTAAGGGCCCCATATCCCCAGCTACTCAGACTAGTATTTCTGCCACTGATCCCCAGAAATGTGGAGCATACTATGTTCCTGAAGACTTCAACCAAATGCTGATTTGTTCATCCTGTCTTCATATGGCTCTAAAGACATAAGTAGCATAAGTTAAAAAAATAATATCTTATAGATCCAAAGTAATTTCTTCAAGATCTACAGTGATAACAATAGTTAACAGTTACTGTACATTGGCTAGTGCTATACGTGGTCCCAGCTGATACAGACTCTTTTAGAACCATAGCTTTGCTCAAAATCATTTAATTTCGGGCAGCCCGGGTGGCTCAGCAGTTTAGTGCTTGTCTTCGGCCCAGGGCATGATCCTGGAGTCCCTGGATTGAGTCCCACATCGGGGTCCCTGCATGGAGCCTGCTTCTCCCTCTGCCTGTGATCTGCCTTGCTCTCTCTCTGTGTTTCTCATAAATGAATAAATAAAATCTTAAAAAAAATAAATACATACTATATGAATAAATAAATAAATCATTTCATTTCAGTGCATTTCAGACTCTTAACACCCTCTTAGACACACAGTTTGAAAGCCCAGGTTTCAGTACCTTTGCTGTCATGTGATTAGAAAATAGAATTAAGGAGAAGTGGTGAAGGGACAGAATATATCTTTACGTAGTTGAAGCATTTTCACAATCATATGACTTCAAAAGGTAAAAGCCAGATAAATGGTAAAAGATAAGAAAGAACTTTAGGGTTCTATAAAATGATCTTTCTTTATAGATGAAAAGCTCTATCTTTCAAGGAGAGAAACCACTCCATCCCTGAAAACTATACAAAGAATTTCTGCTTTGAGTAGGAGGACGAACTAGATATATTCTAGGTTTTCTTTTATGTATTAAGATTCTATAACCAGGTTTCCTACTGATGTCACTTTGAACAAGTTACTTGGAGTCTGAAATTATCACTATGGAGGTAGAAGTATAGTGCTTTTGTGCATGATAGGGAGACGAAAAGAAAAATTACTATTTCATACAACAGTGTTACATCTCACACATGCTTTTATGTGCCTGATTGTGATAATCAATTTGATTAGTCCCAGTAAGCAACCCTAGATGAAAAAACTATTCATTAATTAGATATTGTTTTAATAACTCAGAAGACACTTTATCCCTTGTTGCTATTTAAGTGAATATATAAGAAAATTTGCTTAGAATGAATGGACTATGTATCTATAACCCTCACTCTTAAACATTATGAGATGATTAAGAATAGCCTACTTAGCCTTTGTCTCAGAGAGCAGTAATTCAATCTTGAAAGCTGCCTTTCATATGCTAAATAGAATCTCTTACAACTATGAATCTTAATTGTTCTCATTTAACTCTATACTTCCAACACAATGCTTGAACTGTGTACTATCTGGGTTTTTGGAATACTTTTTAAAAGTTAATCTCTTTCTTTTCCTTCTTAGTCAAATTTCCATATTCAGTGAGCACTGAAATTTGTTTTGTGTTCCAAATAAAAGATCAAAATCTAAAATCTTTGCACTCTAATTGTTCTGCATTCAAAATATAGCACAGATAAGGTGCTTGCACATTATTCACATAAGACTAATTCCCCAAATACATCTCATGAATTTTTTCCATGACTTAATGACATTGCTTCTTTTTAAAAGAAGAATATCAACACGACAATCAAGATTGAATGGGATTTTTTTTTTTTTTACACTGTGGATTTTCTCACTGAGAAATAGTTAATAAAATAGGTAGTGGAGATAGAATTTTAATTACCTGTTTACTTATCTCTATTTTTATTATTCAATTACATGTTAGGAGATATTTGAAGGTCTTTACAGAAGTGTATACAATTACAAAGCAGCCCAAGCCATTGTATATTCTTTATTTCTACTTTCTATGTAATTGTAGGGTCACAGACCCTATTGAGGATGAAGCAGGAAAGAAAGCATTCTGAATTAGTACTTAGAGTACACATAGGGTAATGAGGTCAGACCATCTTCTGTAGAGCAAAAGATTTCCGTATTCTAGATCAAGATCATTTTTTAAAACCCCAAAGAATTGCATTATCTAATAAAAAAATACAGTATTTTCTCCTCAAAATTGTGTAGAAAAAGATCTCGAGGAGGAGCTGAAAGACATTTAATATTTACTAAGCACTTACTTATTTTTCTATTTTACTTTAACTCCATTTCCTACATTCTCAGTTTAAGATCTCCTTCATATTTATAGTGAGAAAGAACTTCTTCTGGGTTTCCTATTTTAGGAGCAAGTACAGAGGAGGAAGCTAAATATGTACTATTTAATAGCTAAAGCTAACTTTCGTGTATTTAATTTCACATGGAAGACATATTCAAAATAGAGTAGATAAATAATGAAAAGTACATTCCTCATGTTCTTTGAAGTATTTCTCATGATGGGAGAGACTGAAGTCTAATTTCAATTCCTCAAAAATCTGATTGCAATCTCTGTATATACAAGAATTTCACCAGTGGATGGGACATACAAACCATTGGAATCTACCCTTGTGTTCACTAAAAGGGCAACTGGAGTAAGAAATAAAGATAGCAAACTATTTCCAATAAACATTGTATTTTGCTTAATTACCAATAAAAATAAAATTGTTTCATAGAAAAATTAAAGATAAATATTAATGTTAATTATATACATATTTGAATTTTATATTTTCATGTCCTTAGCTACAATTCTGACTTTAAAAATCTGTGTTTTAGGTAGTTTTTTTTTATCAAATGGCTCTTAAATAATGCCATATTAATACTGTGACTTTGGGAAAATCAATGGATATGTCTCAGAATTATAGTCTCCTTTATAAATGACTAGCTTTTATTGTGTACCTACATTTTAACCAACATTATCTCACTTAGCATCTACCTTTATAGGTATTTGTAAAAATTAAAGACCAAAATTGAAAATATTTAGTAAACTAAATTTTGATACAATTTTGAGATATTATTTTTAATATTGCATTGAACCAAGCCTCTGGCTACAATTAAATAGATATGCATATGCAAATAGAAATCATGTATTTCCACTTCCACTAAAACAAATGTTCTGGAAGTATTTTCTTGGTTTTAATATTATAATACAATATATTTTTTTCTCAGTTTAATTATAAAGACGTAAGGTAAACATCTTGTAGTTTAAGTAGAGTGGGAAAGTTAAATGACTAATTCCCCAAAACGTATTTTATTTAAAAATATAAAAGGCAATTTTTGAAGACCACTATTTCATAAGTAATATTTTTAAGCATGTAAGAGTACAACAAATTGCTGAATTAACTTTTACTATGGCTCATTCACCTAAAAGTTTAATTTTAAGAAACTCTAATTAAATTAATTATGTAAATAACCAAATGAAAGAGGGAAAATGTAGTGAGGAAATCTAAGACTATTTAATTCTGATGTAAAATATTGTGACAGTGTGATTAAGAACTATCTAGTTTTTACTGTGAAATAAACAAAGAATCTCAAAAGATATTGCACATGCCATCATGTTCTCCTGCATTTTTTTTTTCAGATCTATGTTAGGATTGCTTGGAAAAAAGGACCATTTAACAGTACACAAAGATGATAGTTAATAGGAAAAATAAAAGTACAAAAAAGAAAACTAGTAGGGCAACAAAGATAAACCTCAACTTACCTTACTTTCTTACCTATTTTTTCTTTTCATGCCTATTAGCTATTAGATCAGAATTAAGGGCTTGGGGTACCTGGGTGGCTCAGTCAGTTAGACATCTACCTTAGACTCAGGTCATGATCCCAGGGTCTGAGGATTGAGCCCCACATTGGGCTCCCTGCTTATTGGGGAGCCTGATTCTCCCTCTCCCTCTGCTACTTCCCTTGCTTGTGCTCTCCTTCTGTCTCTGTCAAATAAATAAATAAAATATTTTTAAAAAGAATTGTGGGCTTAAGGAAATTACTATATGCTATAAAACAATGACAGTAACAATAATAAGACTACTCATAGTGATAGCAATGATATATATTAGAGCCCAGCTATATGTCAAACACTTTAAACACTTTACTCAAATCTTCTGACTTAATAACATAATATAATATAAGGTGGATTTATTTACCTTTTAGAAATAAGAAAACCTAAGTTCAGGTTGTACAGAGTGGGGGGCAGGGAGAACTATGGATCAACCCCAAAGCCAATATACTCTTTCCAATCTGCTTTGCTGTGTCACACAAATAATAGCAGTTTCTCTAATTTAATATTTTTACTTATATTGTTCATCAAAACCTTACAGTAGACCTTCGATCCAGATATTATTATCCATACTTAACAAATCTGACAGGAAAAAAAAAACAATGCATATGTGTTTACTTGAAAACAATATGCTAATAAGTAAAAATTATACAAGAGGTTTAATCATTTTGTCCCTAAAGAAGAAGCCAACCCCCTGGCATACACCTCATAAAGAATGACATATCTGGAAAACAAATTCAAGGTTATTGCTTTTCGGCACAATTTCCTACCACCATGACAATATTTTTCTGATTTTGGAAGGACCAACTACTGCTATTCACAGAAAGCTTTTAATAATTGTTTATATTTGTCAACTAGAGATATTTTCTACTGTACCATTTAAATTCATTTGTTGTTTTTTTACTGTTTTTTTTAACCTTTTTAGTGATGGCTCTGGAGCTTACAATCTGCATTTTTTAATTTTCATTCCTTTTTAAAAACTAATATATATTTTATAGACCATAAAATTCACTCCTTTTAAGTATAAAATTTGGTGGGTTATAGTATATCATGAAGTCAAGCAATCATCACTCTCTAATTCCAGAATATTTTCATCACCTCCAAAAGAAACCCCATACAAATTATCGGTCACTCTCTATAATGTGCACCTTAACTTAAAGTGATCAAGTTTTTTTTAAAGATTTTATTTATTTATTCATGAGAGACAGAGAGAGAGAGAGAGAGAGAGAGAGGCAGAGACACAGGCAGAGGGAGAAGCAGGCTCCATGCAGGGAGCCCGATGTGGGACTCGATCTTGGATCTCCAGGATCAGGCCCTGGGCTGAAGGTGGCCCTAAACCGCCGAGCCATCCGGGCTGCCCAAGATTTATATTAAATTTCAACTGTGTATAAATTTTGCTCCAGTGTGCTTTCCCTCCTTGGTGCTACTATTGTCATGCAAATTACACGTTCTACATTATAACACATCAAAATAGTTTTTTGTATGCATGTTTATGCAGTTGTCTTTTAAACCATTTAGGAGAAGTGTTTTAATTCATACAGACTGCAATTATCATCCAGCCTTTCATTGTAGCTGAAGGATTCCCTTTAGTAGTTATTGTAGGTCAAGTATGCTGGTGGCAAGTTCCCTGTTTTTGTTTATCTACAAACATCTTTACCTCTTTTTCATATTTGAAGGAAAATTTTTCTGTATATAGAATTCTTTGTTGATCGTCTTTGAATGACATATGCCATCCCAATGCCTTTTGGCCTTCGTGGTTTCTGATGAGAAGTCAGCTATTAAGCTTTTTTGAGTCATCCTGCAAATGTTGAGTTATTTATCTCATGCTACATTCATAATTTGCTTCTTGTCTTTCAACTGTTTGACTATGAAGCATCTTGCAATCTTTCTCAAAATTTATTCTAATTGGTGTTCCCTGTAAATTACTGTTTCCCATCAAATTTGGGGAAATTTCAGCCATTGTTTTTTTTTAAAGATTTTATTTATTTATTCATGAGAGACACAGAGAGAGAGGCAGACACAGGCAGAGGGAAAAGCAGGCTCCATGCAGGGAGCTCAATGTGGGACTTCATCCTAGGCAGGCGCCAAACTGCTGAGCCACCCAGGGATCCCCATCAGCCGTTGTTTCTTCAAATTTTTTCTGCCTCTTTCTGTCTCTCCTATCTTTTTGGGACTCAAATTATGCATACATTTGATGGTGTCCAACAGACTGTTCATGTTCCTTTGTTTTTTTCTGTCTATTCATCAGACTGGATAATCTCTTTTGACTGTTCTTCAAATCCATTGATTCCTTCTTCTGCCTGTTGAATTCCTCTGTTAAGCCCATCTAATGAATTGAAAATTTCAGTTATTGTGTTTTTTAACTCCAGAATCTCTATTTGTTTTCATTTTTAATTTTATTTATTTTTTATCTTTTGTATATTTTTTATTGGAGTTCGATTTGTCAACATATAGTATAACACCCAGTGTTCATCCTGTCAAGTGCCTCCCTCAGTGCCCGTCACCCAGTCACCCCATCATCCTATCCCCCCGCCCACCTCCCTTTCTTATATTGGTCTTATTCTTATTACCAAGGTATTTCTTCTGAATTTTTAGCCAGGTTCTCGTCCCAAAGATTTCGCAGCTTTACGAAGTGGCAGTGTTACTGAGTCCAATTTATTACTATTGTTTCAGTAATATCCTATGAATAGAACTTTTTCTGAGGACCTGAACTCAGAGTCATGTCAAAAAGCCACAATGCTCTGCAAATAGGAAAACTACATAAATACAGTGCTGTGGTGATGGAGCTTCATATGGAGCTCCAAAACAAGTCAGGTCCCACTTAATTTCCAAAATTCTGAAATGATCGATCTTTATCATTTTGCAAATATTTTTATTGCTTTGTGAGAGAGGATTCCTCCAAAGTCCTCATTTTACCATCCTGGAAGTCCTACTTTTGTAAGTTCTTTTTTATACATCTTTAATTATAATGACATTTTAAACTTGACACCAAAATAAATAAATAAATAAATAAAATAAACTTGGCACCATAACATCATGCTACCTAATAAAATTAAAATGGTTATTGAATATCATTTACTACTCAATCTATATTCACTTCTCCCAGTTGACTCAAATTAGGATCTAAACAAGTTTATTCATTTAAATTAGGATCCACACAAAGTCCATACATTATATTTGGTTTTTATAAAGCAATTTTTAGAGAGGCTTGGTTCTGACTCTCAGGTGATGTCATATTCATTAAAGGAAAAAGAAGGTCAAAGAAGTACTTTAATTGCAGATGAGAGATTTACACATGTTTATAGGCTAAAAGGAAATCACTAGTTTTTGACCTATAAAACAACCCTCCCCAAGTTCAAAGATGTTGTCCAACAACGGCTATTAATTTCAGTTTTGCCTAGAGTCTAAGAGAAGAAGCAAAAGCTGAGGCTGGAAAGAATGAATTTAGAAAGGTGCCAGCTCAGAGAAGAAAGCTGGAAGAGGGGTTATCAAAGTTCTTGGAAAAACCATCAGTAATGTAACTTGGGTTTACTTTACAATGCCAGACTCCAAGTGAATTAATCTTACTTGTGAACTATTTCAGCATTCTGCATTTTTACATTCTCTTTTAATTGGCTAATTCTAAGGGATAATATATAGGGCGTTGCAGGCCTTGTTTCTATTTTCAAGTTTGCCAGTAACTGTAATCTAGGTGAAGCCACTTAGCTTCTTTGAGTCTCCTGTCCCTGATTTGTAGAATGAGAAGATTGTCTTGGATTCTATAAAATTGCTTTTATCTCAAAAACTTGATTATTTTAAAGCCCTTCTTAGGTAGATATATGCAATAGATTGTCTTCAATGACTGAGCTTACCCTTTTTGCTTTCCTTACTCTGAAAATGAGGTACCCAATAACTTGTTTCCTCTGCCATCATAACCTGTTTAATGGAAAGACTCTAAATCAAAATTAAAGACAGGTATTGACTATATTAACAAGAAAGAAATATTATCCTTTCTGATCACTCAAACTTCAAAATAAATATTACTATAACAGGTTTTACTTGGTTTTTGTAATAAAAGCCAGTTTAATAAATGAAACTACCTCAAAAAAAAAAGAAAAAGAAAGAAAGAAAGCTCTGAGGGAATTAAAGCAAAATAGTGTAGTATTATTGAAAATAGCCACACATCACTTCTAAAGGTTAAATCCTGGAGTAATCGTTATCAAATTGAAGCATGGGCTCTTAAATCATCTCAAAATGGCGACAATTTTGAGAATATCATAGAATCATATCCTTTCTTAACAATAAGGGTTATGTATGTCAATGCGCTCTTGAGATGCTTATCTGATCTTTCAAAGATCACTTTTGCTGAACAATATGATAGGTGCATTCCAAAAATTGAAATTACAAATTCACTTAACGTTTTTTAGTCAGCCAAATCAGATAACTGAAACCACAGAATTCATCTAGGGACTGGAATTAAACATTTTCCTTTATTAACTGATTAAATAAATCAAATAATTGCCCAAATGTCTTTCACTTTGCACATCTAATTTTTTTAAAGATTTTACTTATCTGACAGAGAGAGAGAGCACAAGTAGGCAAAGTGACAAGCAGAGGGAGAAGCAGGCTCCCCACTGAGCAGGGAGGCTAACATGGGACTCTATCCGAAGACGCTGAGTCACCCAGGCCGCCCTGTATATTTAATTTTATGGCTATCAGATTTGGTTTCTGTATCCCTTCTAAAATACATGTTTAAATGAAATTTAAACCTTTATTTTACCCAGAAGCTACCACATCCCACTCAACCCTGTGCCCAAATTCTACTATCTCTAACACTTTAAGAAGCTCTTGTGCGCCAGCAACAACCTGTTACTGGGATGTTCTAACAGTAATCAAAGAAAACAAAGGTTGTAATTAAAGTATTATAACTTATGTGCCAAACCACAATGAATATAAAACACATTGAATATCTACTCTTTTTCAGCACTGAACAAACAAAACACAGTGGGATATATAAACATGTTAATCCCAATCCCTGCCTACAAGAGAGTTTTTAATATAATTATATGTATGCATGTGTGTGTTTGTACGTGTTGGTAGGAAGCAGAAATTTGTATATATAAAGAGATAATGAGTAATGTGGGGTTATGTGCTAATGAGGCAATAATGTATTGAACACATAATACATAGTTCAGAAGTTCAGTAGAGGGACATGTCTCCGTGATCAGCTGGTGAGGAAAAGGTTCACAATGGCAGCATTTAAATGACTATCATAGGGCAGCCCAGGTGGCTCAGAGGTTTAGCACCGCTTTCAGCCCAGGGCCTGGTCCTGGAGACCCAGGATCGAGACCCATGTCAGGCCTCCTGCATGGAGCCTGCTTCTCCCTCTGCCTGTGTCTCTTCATCTCTCTCTGTGTGTGTCTCTCATAAATAAATAAATAAGTAAGTAAATAAATAAATAAAAAAAATCTTTTTTAAAAATTAAAAAAATAAATGACTATCATAAAGCAGCTGGTATTTCCCAGCTACTAAATTGCTTCATAAGTGGTCCTTTTCATACTTTCTAAATGTACTCAAAGCCAACTCAACTTTGAGGAAAAATAGAGAAACCCAATTTAACCATATGTATACTTTCAGGATTGCATCCTTCTACTAATAGTTTAATAAAAATACAATAGCTTCTATCTCTGTAACTTATAGAGATATATTTTTATCACATTGCTATCTAATTCTTGAGAAGGAGAAATAGATAAGTTTAAAATGTCATGACAAATACTATGAAGCAGAAACATGATGACAAAAACATTATGATTAAAACTTACGAATATATTGATAAAAATTTTACCTCAAATACTATCTGACATGATAAAAATGGCATTAAAACATTAAAAAATGAATAAAATGAGCAATACATGTACAACTGCTCTTACAAGGGCTTCTGCTAGTCCCTATTAATTATAATTAAAAAGTGTTAAGATTAGGTACTAAGTAAAACTATCTATATACCTTCTCTGAAAATTTTCTCGATTGCCCTTCTCGGCATTCATACTTCATCTACTTCTAGTCCAATTAATTTTATGTTCATGTTTTAAAGCATGTCTCATTTGAAAAGTTTACAAGGTCTAAGGAGAAATGGCCTTGGAAGACACCTTCTGGGATCATGTGTCAATATTTCAGGTCACCAAATATTTATTGAAAGTTCACTCTGGGGACGTGATGGCTCAGCAGTTGAGCGTCTGTTTTTGGCTCAGGGCATGATCCCAGGGTCCTGGGATCGAGTTCTGCATCCAGCTCCCTGCAAGGAGCCCGCTTCTCCCTCTGCCTGTCTCTGCCTCTCTTTCTGTGTCTCTCATGAATAAATAAATAAAATCTTTTTAAAAAAAGAAAAGAAAGTTCACTCTGCTTTGTGCTTAGCATTAGGAATATAGAGATGAATAAACAGGGCCATAAGTCCCAAGGCACTTATTCACTTTTTTAGAAATACTTGAATAATTTAAATGTTATATAATCTAGCATTTTCTAATTTATTGCCACTAGGTAAAATTACTTATTTTCAGCATCAGCCTTGAATAATTTCTGGAGAAATTTTAAAATCAGCAATGACTAAGTTCAGTGACTCTGACTAAAGGTAACGAATGGAGAGCTGATATATCCATTTTTAATTAAAATCCTTGGGTAAATAGCGGTTTTGTAATATCTCTTAGGAAATAAGATGAAATGTAGAACAGTACAATGTTCATGTCTATGTGACAACAAATGTTTGGCAGCAAATAATGTACTACATCATTTGTGGGTGGGTACAGTAAATGTAAGAATTAGTATCACTCCTTTTCCAAAGAGGCTTTTTAATAATGCAAGTGGAATGTATTGGAGGTGCCATGTCAGTCCATCTGTCAATGCAGATGTCAATAAGCATGAAATACCACTAAATTTCATTGGTATTTTTTGAGGTGTTCTAGTGCTGTAGAAAGTACGCTTTGATATCAGATGAACATGGGTTTAAATCCCTACATTACCAAGGTGAGAAACCTTGGGCAAATCACTTTTTATTTCTAAATAACAATTCGTTCATCTATAAAACTGAAATAAATATCTAACTGAGATGGCATTGAGGGTTTGAGGTCATGTGTATGGAATATCTGGCACTTAGTATATGTAATACCTTAATATTATTAATAAAATTACTCAGGAATTATTTCAGTAAGATGTTTATTTTGGAAGCCCTGAATAAATGTGATCAGGAAAAGTATATTTAAGTTCACATGCCAGAAACTTCTGACAATTTGTCCCAAATGAAGGATAGGTTACTAGAATGAGATCAAAGAACAGTAAAAAAAAAAAGAGTACAAATCTTATAGGTCAGCTTCTATTTGTAAATAGAATGGTATTTGATTAGTGTTTTTATGTACAACATACATATATAGGATATATATATATATAGGCAATATATATATAGGCAATTTTTATATAATAGGCAATTTTCTTGAGGTTTCAGGAGGGAAACTAAATCCCAAAGTGGATATACACATACAGATAGCATGTGGCAGAGCAGATACTAAAACTAGTCCTTTTCTTCCCTTTCCTACACTCATTAGAACCATAGAATATGTTTTCTTCTGTGCCCTGCTGATTGGAAGCAGATTAAGCACCTGTTAACAGGATTGATGTTTTGCACATGAAATCCCTAATACAGCTTCTTATTCTAAGTAAAAATCCTTTAAACTCAAGCAGGATAACTGCTGCTCATGGACAGTGGGGCCCTGAGTTCATTTAGACTCACATTACCACTACTCTGGAAGGCCACTGGGGGAATAGTTATAGCCAAAAGCTATCAGGTATTTCAAATAACTCTACCCTTTAATGAAAATCTCTCTAGGGGATCCCTGGGTGGCTCAGCGGTTTAACACCTGCCTTTGGCCCAGGCCGCGATCCTGGAGTCCCGGCATCGAGTCCCACATCGGGCTCCCGGCATGGGGCCTACTTCTCCCTCCTCCTGTGTCTCTGCCTCTCTCTCTCTCTCTCTGTGTCTATCATAAATAAATAAATAAATAAATAAATAAATCTTAAAAAATAAAATTAAAATAATTTATAAAAAAAAAAAGAAAATCTCTTAGTTCTGAGTCTGGTTTCCCTTTGTTAGATGTCAACTTATTTGTAAGATAATGGAAGGCATGAGGTACAGGACAGGATTTTATAGGTTTACTCAGCAATGACTTCTGTTTTCTGAAACATGGCAGACTAGATTTTCTGGAACCACCAAACAAGTATATTGGATATACGGATGTGTGTGTGTGTGTGTGTGTGTGTGTGTGTGTATCAAAGAACTGACAAGATAGCAAGGAATTATGATGGCAAAATTTTAGTCAATTTTAGTAGAACCCAGATATAGGGTCAAGATTGAAGCACCTTTTGCCTTACAGATATTGGCTGAACAAGGGAGTTTGAAAGTATGCAGACAGGAATGCAAACCGATCGGCCTCATTTTAAGTTGGCACCCTACAGAACTAACTTTGATGGAAGGGTAAATGGGAGGTAAACCTGAACCACATTCTCATCCCTATGGTTTGTAGGGAAAAGTGCCTTGGAATTGCCTTGCAGAGGGAATCTGTTTTTGATTATTTTTAACCACAAGCCAGAATGCACAGTGATCTTAAGTGGTCAAAAAAGATCAATCTATAAATTTAGTGGAGAATAGTCTTGGAACATAGTGCCCAATACATCAATTAAAAAAAAAAAAAAAAGAAAAACAGCAAACAATGCAATTGTCAAACAGATAAAATTGAAGGGATATTTCACAAAAGAAATCCAAATGAGTTTGAGTACTTTTATATAAGCGGTACTCAAACTTATTAGTAATCAGGGAAATTAAAACCACAATTAAATACCAATAAATAGTCACTAGAGCAGCAGATATTGAAGCGTGACTATACTTGTGTTGGCAAACACGTGGAATAATAGGAACTCATACAACTGTGGTGGGGGTGAATGTCAATCAATACAACTATACTGAAAAACAATACAGCATTATATATCAATATTAGAAAAGTATATGCTCTATAATCCAGAACTTCCCCTGTTGAGTATACATCACAGGGAAAAGTTAACAACTAAGTGCCAACATATATGTAAAAGAATTATTTGTAGTAGTATTGCTTGTAGTTACCCCAAACTGGAAGCAATTAAAATATACAAGAAACAATAAAATGGATACTGAAATTGCTGCCTTTAGTAATACAATCCAGTATCATTAAGATAAGAAAGCTGAAACACAGAGAGATACAATCGTTTACCCCAAATCACACATATGTTATACGACCGAGGTGGGGTTTGCCTCCAAGCAATCAAACCCTAAAGTCCTTAGGTAATATATGGCATTGCCTCTCGTAAATTTGTTCTGTGGGAAGTGGATGATACTACGTTGATCTATACGAAATTGATCTTTTTGTAAATCAAGAGTTGAATGCTAGCAGATTCATATAGTTCAACCTCACAGTTCTCTTAAGTTCTGATTCTATTTGGTCTGAAATCCCCTTGTACAGTGTAGCAGCCTATTCTAGTTTTCTCAGTCAAAAAGACTTTCCATACTGTCTCTTATTGGTGAAAAAAGGTTTCCTCTGTTCTTTTCCTCTAAAAGCCATCATTGCTAAAGAACCTTGGTTGCTTCTTTATTCCAGTTTTCATTTTATTAAGGGACTGTGGCCAAGAAATACAGTCTTTGGCATGCATTTGTGCTAGTCACGCACTTCTGGGCAACAGCCTCTTCCCAAATTAAAAAACCCGTAAGAATTTTTTTTTAAGATTTTATTTATTTAATCATGAGAGACAGAGAGAGAGACAGAGAGAGGCAGAGACACAGGCAGAGGGAGAAGCAGGCTCCATGCGGGGAGCACTATGCGGGACTAGATCCCGGGACTCCAGGATCACGTCCCGGTCTGAAGGCGGCGCTAAACCACTGGGCCACCCAGGCTGCCCCGTAAGAATCATTTTGTCGAAGAGTGAACCAGAGAGGCAGGGAGAGAGTGAAAGCAAGTGATATCTTTAGAGAGATTTTTTTTTCTGCTTCCTATTTCTATCTTGAAGCCCCATAATCCACTTGCAGATCTCCCAACCCGCCCTCTCCCTCTCTCTCCATGTTCGGCTCCCACTCCCTCAGGCCTGGCACCTCCCTCTCTCTTCCTGGTTGGAAGCCCCCGAAACCAAAAAAGTGAAACCAAGAGAAACAAACAAAACAAATACATTGGTCCAGACAACCAACTGATAAAACTTTGCAAAAGAGAAACAAAAAAGAAAAAAGTAACCAACCTCAACCAACCAAAGCCCGAGCCAGCCGGGGGCGCCCTCCTACATCCTGTCGCACAGTCACACACACAAAAGGCTGTGCGACTGAACCCGAGATCAGAAGCCGCCATAGTCCACAGCCAGGGGAGCAGGAACGACCCACGCGGCCCCCACGGATATGGAAAAGGTAACGGACACCGGGGCCCCCCCCCAGGATGAGATGCCTGGCTCTCAGGGCAGCCAGGTCTTACAGGTGCCTCCTGGGCCAGACCCACCACCCCCCAGTGCCCAGTACGAGCCGCAGACACCCAGCAAAGAGGGCCCAGCCCGCACACTGGAGGAAATGGCGGCTGGCAGCGAGGGCAACCTTGGTGGCTCCAGTGGTGACAAGGAGCAGCCGCCGCCGCCGCAGCAGCCGCCACCGCAGCAGCAGCCAAAGCTACTGCTCAAACCGCGGCCGCGGCCCAAGCCACGGCTGCTGCCCAGAGCTCAGGCTCTGCCGCGGCCGCCGCCCAGGGCTCGGGCTCTGCCGCTGCCGCTGCCCAAGCTGCTGCCACAGCAAGTGCTGCTGCCTCAGCCTCAGCCTCAGCCTCAACTGCAGCCGCTGCCACAGCCTCCGCCTCAGCCGCGGCCTCAACTGCAGCCGCGGCCTCAACTGCAGCCGCGGCCTCAGCCGCAGCCACAACTGCAGCCGCAGCCGCAGCCTCAGCCGCAGCCTCAACTGCAGCCGCAGCCGCAGCCTCAGCCGCAGCCTCAACTGCAGCCGCAGCCGCAGCCTCAGCCGCAGCCTCAACTGCAGCCGCAGCCGCGAGCACAAGGGCAGCCGCCCATCAATTGCCTGGTGTGTGGCGACAAGTCAAGCGGCAAGCACTATGGCCAATTCACCTGCGAGGGCTGCAAGAGCTTCTTCAAGCGCAGTGTGGGCAAGAACCTGACCTTCACATGTCAAGCCAACCAAGATTGTCGCGTTGACCAGTACCGCCGCAACCAGTGCCAGTTCTGCCGCCTCAAAAAATGCATCGACGTGGGTATGAAACGGGAAGCGGTGCACAGGAACAGGATGCTGCCCGCGCCGCCGCCCCAAGGGCAGTTTACGTTGGCCAACGGGGAAATTCTCAACTCCCAGACTAACCTGTCTGGATATATTTCTCTGCTGATCCACGCCGAGCCATATCCGCTGTCTGGGTCAGGCAGCCAGGACGTGCAGCCCAACGATGTCTTGATCCTCGAGAATATCTGCGAACTGGCTGCTCGTGTGCTCTTCGGTGCTGTTGAATGGGCCCGGAAGATACCTTTCTTCCCTGACCTGGAGGTGAATGACCAAGTGGCCCTGCTTCACCTCACCTGGTGTGACCTGTTCATGCTCAACTGGGCACAGTGCTCCATGCCCGCCCAGGTCCTCCCCTTCCTGGCCGCCACCAGCTTACACACCTCCCCGGGGTCCTCCGACCAGGTGGCCGTCTTTACGGAAAACGTACAGATGCTCCAAGACCAAATGGAGAAGTTCAAAGCTCTGCACGTCGACCCTGCCGAGTACAGCTGCCTCAAGGCCATCATCCTGTTTGCTCCAGATGCCCCTGGTCTCTCTGATACAGTCAATGTGGAAAGCTGGCAGGAAAAGTCCCAGTGTGCGCTGGAACAATACGTTAGAAGGCAGTACTCCAACCAACCAATGAGATTCGGAAAGCTTTTGCTTCGCCTCACTTCTCTCCGCGCAGTCCCCTCCTCAGTGGTAGAGCAATTATTTTTTGTCCATTTGGTGGGTAAAACCCCCATCAAAATCCTTATCCGAGACATACTACTGTCAGGTAGCAGTGGTAACTAGCCATATATGGCAATTAAAAAAAATAAAACGAAAAGAAGAGGAACGGAAGCAGAGAAAGAGAAAAGGCAAAATACTGGTTTGTTTAAATTCTTCTGTTAAAGGGTATATGTTGCAAGTTCACTAAAAGAAGAGAAGGAAATAATTTAATGGACGGTTAGTTTAAAAAAAAAATAGTCTGTCGAATGAACTTTCACAGAATATCCCCCCAAAAAACAACAACAAAAAAAAACTAAAAACAAACAATAAACAAACTCAAAAAAAAAAATTCTGTGTGGGTCAGAACAGGGTGCTACTTATTTTTGTATAAAAAAGAAATTTGTCTTTTCTTTCCTTTTTTTTTTTTTGTTAAATTTTTGATGAATATTGCCAAAAGTGCATTTAAGGAGATTGGAAGAAAATCAGCAGAATGGAGAAAGTAAGTCTTTTTTTTTTTTTTTTTCCAAATTTTTGATTGTCCTCTGTCTATGCACCCCTAGCTGTTCTTTTCTGTACTGTTCTCGTTTGAAACCAGTTTATTCTATAGTTCTATAATAAGTTTTGATACAATCTCGGCTTCTAAAATGCTGTGTATCCTTAAAATATGTTCTGTAAGAATTAAAACTGAGTCCATAAAAATATTATAGGAAGACGTAAAACTTTAAAAGGCAATTCAAAGATGATGGAAACACACAAGTGGTATCCAAAAATTTTAGGTGAAATCGAGCACCCTAATTTGATAACTAGAGGAATCACCTATAACACTTAGCTTCCCTTACCCTGCCTCTCCCCTCAAAAGACACAATAACAAACCTAGATTTTAAAAAATTGTTTAGAGAATGAACTTTTGGGATTTATTGGCAGTAAGGAATGTGTCCAAGACACATGCTGTAGTTCTGAATAAGAAGTGAAACTTTGTCATTTAAATTGAGACCCACCAAGTTCTTGAATTGTTATGAAAGTCCTACATTTGTATAGTTAGAAATCCTTTCTATTGTAATTGTTGGTATTATCTCCTTTTTAAAAAATGAGATTGAAGTCAGCATGATAAAATAACACTGTTGGCACTTATAGGTAACATGATTGATTCGGTAGCTTAGAGTTTACTGTTTGTTTTTAAATAAAGGTTTTTTTTTTTTTTCTTAAGTGCAGTATTTCCGTATACTGTAAAAGTTTTAATAACTGAACTATTTGGTCAAGTGTTATATTCCAAGGAAAATTGAAAGTACTCAGAAATTAAAGGTCTTAAGAAGTAATCTTTTTTTCTGAGCCACCATATACCCCAAAAGGGAGTAGACCATTTACTCTTAGCCTGGTCCCCCTGACGACTCCATACCACACAAACCCCACAACTTTGAAAGAGATTTCCAAAATTTCATGGAAGCAAAAAGCACATCAATTTATGCATGCAGATAAATTTCTCTCAGGATTTTATCTTAGGATTTTAAGAAGGTAGTAGATAGGGGAGGATGACAATCAAGTCATGAAAAATTTGGTCACAAAAATCTCTTTATGATTTCATAGGTCTCTTTATGATTTCATATCTACTTGTTGGTATGGGGGAAAAAGAATCAAAAGTTTACAGATGCTTGAGAGAAATCGTCTTAAGTATAAGAGACTGAGTTTAGTTAAGCAATCTGGAAAAAGGAAGTTATAAAATGGCCATGTGATTTTGGTCTAAAAGGTGTACCTTTTTCTAATTTTTCAAAGCTAGAGTTTTTTTTTTCCATGCAGAAGCAAATAAATTAAAGCTAAATTTTTAAGGCTGGAGTGTAATTAAGATACAACATGATGTTAGTTTTGTGTTGTACGACCTAACGATCCTATATCCTCACCAACACTTGTTATTTTTTGTCTTTTAGATAACAGCTATTTTGACAATTTAAGGTGATAACTATAGTTTTGAGTCATATTTCCCTGATGATGAGTGATGTTGAACATCTTTTCATGTGCTTGTTGGCCATCTGGATGCTCCTGTGGGAAAATGTCTATTCAGAGCCTCTGTTTATTTTTAAATCAAATAGTGTAGGGTTTTGTTGTTGCTGCTGTTGTTGTTAGATTGTAGAAGTTCTTTAAATATTTTGGAAATTAGCCCCTTAAGGGATATATGATTTGAAAATAATTTTTCTTTTTTTTTGAAAATAATTTTTCCCATTCAGTAAGTTGCCTTTTTATTTTGTTGATGATTTATTATCCTTTGCAGAAGCTTTTTAGTTTAATGTAGTCTCATTTGTTTATTTTTGCTTTTGTAGTCATTGCTTCTATTGTCAGATCCAAAATGATATCTCTTAGACCAATGTCAAGGAACTTACCACCTACATTTTCTTCTAGAAGTTTTATGATTTCTGGTCTTATATTCAACTCTTTAATCCATTTTGATTTAATAATTTTTTCTTCATTTGTTTGCTTCAATGTGCAAATATTTGCTTATTGGTTTTTACAAATGTATTTTGGTAATATATGACAATTTGAAAAACTGGATGGGAATATATAATAATTCTTATTTTTGCAACTTTTCTGTATAACTGAAATTGTTTTAAAAATAAAGTTCTTTAAAATTTGCATATAAGTGTACATTCTTCCTTTCTATATATTTTTATCGTATTCTACTAGGGGTCCTCAGGTGGCACAGTCAGTTTAGCATCCAACTCTTGATTTCATCTGGGGTCGTGATCTCAGGGTTGTGAGACTGAGCCCTGCATTGGCTCAGTGCTCAAGGCAGAGTCTATTTGAGATTCTTTCTCTCCCTCTCCCTCTACCCTTCACCCTTCTCACGTGCACACTCTCTCTCTCACTCTCTCTTTACTAAGTAAAATCTATGTTCCACTGGATTATATGTATTTCTAGGTGAATAGTTTTTCAAAACAAAACTATTTTGTTCACTCATATAGTGAAGTGCAAAAATTTTCATTGTATAAATCGATAAGTTTTTTTAGACCATTAATATTTTTGGAAGGCCTAGGTGGCCCAGTGGTTGAGCATCTGCTTTGGCTCAGGGCATGATCCCGGGGTCCCAGGATTGAGTCCCACATCAGGCTCCCTGCAGGGAGCCTGCTTCTCCCTCTGCCTATGTCTTGCCTCTTTCTCTCTGTCTCTCATGAATAAATAAATAAATAAAAATATTTTTTAAAAAAAGAATTAAAACGTTCCATTTGTCACAAAGCAGATGAGCCTAGAGGGTATTATGTTAAGTGAGATAAATCAGACAAAGACAAATACTATATGATTTCAGTTATAGGTGGAATCTAAAAAAATAAAATAAATGAACAAACAAAAAACAAAGTACTCTGTGATTCCATTTATGTGATGTTCAAGAACAGGTATTTATTTAGCTATTGTGAGAGAAGTCAAAATAGTGATTATCTCTTGGGGCATGGTGCGGCTTATTGATTGGGCTGTGGCATGAGAAACTTAGGTTGCTAGTAACTGTATATTTCAATCAGGATGGTGGTTACAACTGTGTGTATATATATGTGTGTGTTTAAAAAATATTTTTTGATTTTTATTTATTTATTCACGAGAGACACAGAGAGAGAGAGAGAGAGAGAGAGGCAGAGACACAGGCAGAGGGAGAAGCAGGCTCCATGCAGGGAGCCCGATGTGGGACTCTATCCTGGGACCCCAGGATCACACCCTGGACCAAAGGCAGGCACCAAACTGCTGAGCCACCCAGGGATCCCCTTTAATTCTTTTTTTTATGGCTGAGTTATATAGATATAGATATAGATCTCACCTCTTTATCCACAATGCCATAGGGTACTTGCCTTTCTGTGTCTGGCTTATTTATTTCAGTTATAATGCCCTCCAGATTCATCCATGTTGTATTTGTGTTTTTTTCCAGTTTTCTCCTTGTAATTGATTTCTAGTTTTACACCATTGTTGTTGGAAAAGACGTTTGATATGATCTTAGTCTTCTTAAATTTATTGAGACTTGTTTTGACACCTAATGTGAAGAACGTTCCACAGGCACTTGAGAAGAATGTGTATTCTGCTGCTTTTGAGTGGAATATTCTGTGTGTCTGTGTGTGCGTGTGTGTATTTATATGGTCTAATATGTTATTTAAAATGTATGTTTCCCTATTAATTTTCCATCTGGATGATCTATCCTTTAATGTAAGTGGGGTATTAAAGTCCCATACTGTTATTGTATTACTGTTGATTTCTCTCCCTTATGTCTATTAGTATTTGTTCTATGTATTTAGGTCCTTCTATGCAGGGTGCATAAATATTTTAAAATATTATAACTTCTTGGTGGATTGACTCCTTTATCACTATGGAGTTCTGTCTTTATTCTAAAGCCTATGTTGTCTGATCTCAGTATAGGTACCTCTAATTTTTGTTGGGTTCTACCTGCATGCCACCTCTTCTTCCATCCCTTCACCTTCAGTCTGTGTACGTCTTTACATCTGAAGTGAGTCTTGTAAGTGGCATACAGATGGATCTTGTGTTTTGTGGGTTTTTTAATCCATTTATCCACTCTGTCTTTTGATTGGAGAACTCAATCCATGGAAATGTAAATTAATTCTTGACAGATGTGTCCTTTTTGCAATTCTGTTCATTGTTTTCTGGCTGTTTTGTGGTTTCTTTCTTCCTTTTTTCTTCCCTTGCTCTCTTGTAGTTTGATGACTTTCTATAGTGTTATGTTTAGATTCCTTTCTCATTTTCCTTTGTGTATCTCCTATGGATTTTTGCTTTGTGGTGACCATAGGGCTCATCTATTACAGTTTAGAAATTTAATGAACTATTTTAGTTGACAGCAGGTTAATGTTGAATGCATTCTAGAACTCTACATTTTTCCTCTCCCTACATGATTATGTTTTAAAGTCACATTCTACATCTTTATGTGTATTCCTTAACTAATTATTAAAGTTACAGTTATTTTGATTACTTTTGCCTTTAAACCTATGTACTAGCTTTATAAGTGATCAGTTCACTGTCTTTCCTGTATATTTACCTTTTGGGGAGAGATTTACACTCTCATATTTTTTCTTGTTCCTAATAAGTGCTCTTGCCTTTCAGTTTGAAGAAGCCTCTTGAACATTTCTTGTAAGGCTGGCTTAGTGTTGATGAATTCCTTTATCTTGTTTGTCTGGAAAGCTCTTTATCTCTCATAATAGTAGTAACCTTATGAGGTAGAATATTCCTGGTTGTAGGTTTTTTTCCTTTCAGCACCTTGAATATGTCATACCATTCCCTTCTGGCCTGCCAAGTTCCTGCTGAGAAACTTGCTGACAGTTTTATGGGGGTTCCTTTATACTAACAGGTTGTTTTCTCTTGCTGCTTTTAAGAGTCTCTCTTTAACCTTAACTTTTGACATTTTAGTTATAATATGTCTGGTGTGAGTCTCTGCATTCCTCTTGTTTGGAACTCTCTGAGCTTCCGTAACCCGATGTCTGTTTCCTTTCCCAGGATAGGGAAGTTTTCAGCCATTATTTCTTCAGTTAAGGTTTCTGCCCCTTTCTCTCTCTCTCTCTTCTCCTTCTGGAACCTTTATGATGTGAATGTTATTATGCTTGATGTTGAAAATAAATCCCTTAAACTATCTTCACTTTTTAAAATTATCTTTCTTTTTGCTACTCTTTTCTGATGAGTTCCACTGTCCTGTCTTTTAGTGCACTGATTCTTTTTTTGTGTGTATATATTTTTTATTGGAGTTCAATATGCCAACATATAGCATAACACCCAGTGCTCATCCCACCAAGTACCCCCTCAGTGCCCATCACCCAGTCACCCCCACCACCTGCCCACCTCCATTTCCACTACCCTTTGTTTGTGTCCCAGAGTTAGATGTCACTCATGTTCATGTCACCCTCACTGATATTTCCCACTCATTTTCTCTCCTTTCCCCTTTATTCCCTTTCACTGTTTTTTATATTCCCCAAGTGAATGAGACCATATAATGTTTGTCTTTCTCTGATTGACTTACTTCACTAAGCATAATACCCTCCAGTTCCATCCACGTTGGAGCAAATGGTGGGTATTCATCGTTTCTAATGGCTGAGGAATATTCCGTTGTTTACATAGACCACATCTTCTGTATCCATTCATCTTTTGGTGGATACCGAGGGTCCTTCCACAGTTTGGCTATTGTGGACATTGCTGCTGTAAACATTGGGGTGCAGGTGTCCTGCCGTTTCACTGCATCTGTACCTTTGGGGTAAATCCCCAGTAGCAGTGCACTGATTCTAACTTCTGTTTCCTCTAGTCTGTTGTTGAACCTCTCTACTGTATTTTTAATTTCAGTTGTTGTATTCTTCAGCTCTGTGACTTCTGTTTGGTACTTTCCTGTGTTCTGTCTTTGGTGAAATTCTCTCAGTGTTCATGCATTCTTCTCCAGAGTTTGGTGAGCATCTTTATGACTGCCACCTTGAATTTTTTATCAGGTAAATTACTTATCTTTGTTTCCTTTAGTTTTGGGGGGGATTATCTTGTTCTTTTATTTGGAATGTATTATCCTGTCTCTTAATTTTGCTTGAGTCTGGTTATTTCTATATATTAAGCAAATAGCTGTCTCTCCCCTCTTATAAGAGTAACCCTGTGTAGGAGATGAACTTTATCATTTAACCTTGCCCTAGCTCTTAGTTGTCTCTTGAACCTTTATAATTGTCTAAGCAGCCTGATTTTCTCTTGGTTGTTCCCGACTGTTGAGGTTGTGCCAAGTTCTGTGAGTGCTCCAGAAAGAAGGATCTCAGTTAATACCTAGTTTCAGGCTGATTGGAAGTTAGTTCCTCAGGTAGCAGTTTTTAAGGTATACAAATATATATGGTCTTATGGAACCACAATCAGGATCTGGAGGTGTCCCCTTAATGACAGGTGCAAAACTTGGGGTTCCAGGAGAGTGTATGAGCTCCTTTCTGGGAGGTATCAGTGAGCTATAATAGGGCCAAGTGAAAGTTCAAAGATAATATCCCCCAGTTTACATTCCCTAAGTGCACTTCTGTAGCCTTTAGATAATGTAGTAAGCCTGGACCCTGCCCCTCAGATTGGAGTTCCAGATCAAATGGATAGGTCTTTTTTACAGGAAGACTGGGGGTATAGTCCAATCTGCTGTCTATGCAGTACCCTTGGGGTAGGAGCTTGTAAAGAACTGTTTCCAGTTGTTTCTGAACTATAGGGCCCAAAAAGGCAACTCATCTTAGCCACTGAGGTCAGGCATGCAAGAGGCATGCCCTCTGTGGGCTGTGCATGCCAGACAGCCTTAGTGGGGCTGCTGTGGAGTGGTACACAGGGGTGGGACACTTCCCTGGCCAGTTTTTTTGAGAGGAGGCTGTGGATTGCTACATGAGGATGGGGCTCTTGCTGGCTGGATTAGGCAGGAACATAGGAAGTATCACCAGGGCTAGCAGGTTAGAGGGAGAGTGAAAAACTGGCCTCTGCTAACATTTCTGCTCCTGGAGAGACTTCTAGTAGTCTCTTGCCCTTGCCCTTCTTGCCCTCTTGCCCTTCTTGCTAGACTTCTAGCAGACACTTCAAGACTACCAAGTGGATCTTCTTTACATATGGTCTAATTGCTTTTCAGACTGTTGCTCCTGCACTGGGTCCCAGGGTGAGTGAGTCTGCATACAAGTCCTCTAAGAGTGGGGTCTCTTTTTCCTATAGTCCCATGGCTCTTGAAACCAGACATCTTTGGAGCTCCTTTCTCTGGTGTAGGTCTCAAGGGTCCGGGTGATTGATGTGGGGCACAAACCCCTCACCCCTCAGGGAGAATTTCCATATTTGTGAGATCTCTCCTAACACTGGGTTGTGGCAGCACGGGTAGGGCCTCCAGTGAGAATGTATCTCTGCCTCTCTTACCCCTCTTGATGTGGCCTTTTTTTTAAAATTTAATTTATTCATGAAAGACACAGAGAGAGAGAGGCAGAGACATAGGCAGAGGGAGAAGCGAGGGTATTTTTCCAGATGTGGCTGTAGATCTGTTGTATCCATGAGAGGAGGTGGATTCAAGATCTTAAACTGCCTCTTGAAGCTAAATTTTAAATACCCCAGGTATCCCCTAGAATAAGAAGAAATTGATTTTTCTATATATTTTGTGTTTAGATAAGAGTTTGGAGGATGGGACCATTAATAAAACTAGGAGAAATTGAGGTGAGTTGCTGTCCCGGCCCCTCCATTCCCTTGCCCCCTTCAGACTAATCATAAATCTTTATTAATTATACAGTTTTCAGATTCTAATGACACCTTATGCTTTATCAATATAAATGCTTCAGGGCAGGCTGGGTGACTCAGCGGTTTAGCACTGCCTTCAGCTCCCCAGCATGATCCTGGAGACCTGGGATCGAGTCCCACATTGGGCTCCCTGCATGGAGCCTGCTTCTCCCTCTGCCTGTGTCTCTGCCTCTCTCTCTCTCTCTCTCTTTCTGTGTCTCTCATGAATAAATAAATTTTAAAAATCTTAAAAATATATAAATACTTCATAATTACAATGAAATGAAGTGCAGATAGAGCAAAGTCAGGGACATTTTGAGGGAAGTTGCTATTATATCTCAAATTCAAGTTTTCATTTTGCTACTTTTAACATGCCTGGGGAGGAAATGACTTTATTAATGTCAGTCTTCTCCAAGTACACTTGCCATGCTCTATTCTTAGAAGAACCATTAGAAAAATTACAGTTCTTAAGAAAATGAAGGCCTCCCCCTTAGTGACATGTTCTCAAGAAGAAAATTATTTTCTTCAGACTTTTTGGCCCAGGGAGAGTTTTGTAAGAAAGATTTTGAAACAGCTTAATTACCCTTTTGTGGTAATTAAAATGGAGAACTAGTTAAGATTCTAACTGTGCCACAGAATGCCAAATCTTTTAGCGTAGGTGTTATTTTGTTACAGTACAAGAGACTTCTGATTCATGCTTCATCATATTTTACACTTATAAGGCACCAAATATCCCAGTGTTTCTCATTAACTGTACGTATACACACTACACAATGCTGACTCATCCTCCGAGCAATGCAACTTCTCATTGGAAATGAAAGCCTTTAAAAACTTTATTAATCCTTTTTCATTTGGTTTCTGGAAGGAAGCTAACCTATTACAGGCCTCTCTCAGTGAGAAAATAATTATCAGTAATTATAATATACTAGTGATCTTAATTAGAAGTTATCTTAAGTGATAAGGCAAAGGGGAAAAAAAGGCCAAGGAACCTCTTAGAATTTAAAAAGTGAGCTTCGAGCTGAGAAATGACAGAGCATGGAGGCCACAAAAGTGGGAAATACTGCTAGCACACCCCAGCCAAGGACAATATTGATAAGGGAGAAGGGAAGAACCTCTTCCCTTGTGTTTAGGTTAGAGTTTGGAGGATGAGGAAGTGGCTCAGATATACTCCAGATTCCTCATCTGGAAAATATGATTGATAATAGTACATACCTCACATGATTTAAAGACTAAGCAATATTATAAATAAAGTGCCTAGAAGAGTGCCTGGCACATAGTAAGCAGCATATAAGTATTGCCTACTACTACTATAAAATAATATGTTTAGTACTCTAAGAATTTTGTTTTCTATCAAGTTTTTACATTTATCTACAGGCCCTTAAAGTGTCTTTTGAACAATGCCGAATTATGTCTGTACCTCCAAGTACTTATATTTTGGCTACATTTGCATAAAATAAATTGCTTTGTTTATTCTTTTTTTTTTTTTGCTTTGTTTATTCTTAATAGACAACAAGCCATTGAGTGGGCTGTGAGGGACATTAGTGCATTTTTTTTTTTTTGGTTGTTCTTTAGTTATGTTAGAACCTAAAAAAAAATCTATATAGTCTATATAGTACATTTAGTTAATCTGTCCCACTTTTCAAGATATCTAGGAACAAAGATCCTTTTTCAGGATAATTAAAGACCTTGGGGTATTCACGAAATTTCACGAAAGTTCTAAATGTGAATATTTACTTCTATGCCCTTCCAAAGCCTTATTCCTTTACCTGTTCTATTGTCTTAATAATGAGTCAGAAATGCAATTGCTTTCCTACTATATGGATATGTTTAGTGGTATGGATCTCCATAAGTATCAAATTAAATGTGTGAAAGAAATAAAGTCCAAAAGTACCATTACATTGAAATGTTTTGCAAAAAGAAAAAAATTTCCAAATCCCAGCCAATGAACCACTTAGGTTTGGCAACATTTGAGTTGATCCAGTTCCTTATAGAAAAACTAATTTTCTGTTTTATGAGAACTTATTGTAATAGGATATAAGATAGATGGATAGATGGTATAGAGATGATAGATAGATGATAGATAGATAGATAGATAGATAGATGATAGGTAGATAGATAGATAGCAGACATTTCGCTTAGAAAAATTCCTTTTTAGAAATTAATTGAAAAATAAGCACTCAAACCAATATTCAAGTATATCAGAGATACAGAGTAGAAAATGATTAGCCCGTTTTCTTTCTCCCATTTAAAATATATCTCTGCTTTACCCTCCCACAAATATATTAAACAGGCTCTGCTCCTTATTTTGTGTGCATTTAGAGGAACTGCATGAATCTTTAATCCCAACAATAAGAGTATTTTGTACATTTCTTCTCGATCAGAAGTTTTATTATGGAAACAAAATAATATAAATACTTCTGATCCAAATTACTCAGTTCATCACTGGAATGTTTGGAAATTTTAAAATAAGCACATTACATGTTCAATATTATTTTCTAGCAGTAACAGTAAAAGGAAATTGTCAAGAACATTTTGAATTCTGAACATATGTGACTTTTCTGACTATGACAAGGAACAGCATCATGAACATATCAACCAAACCCATGAATGGTATTGCATATTAATTGCATATTATATAATAATAATTCAATCACATTACAGATGTGATCATATGGTTGGCAGAAAAATGAAGTGTCCAAACACATTCATCAATGTCCTATTACATTAATCTGAACATGCTTATGAATACCTTTAGATGGGAATTTGCCTAAGTGTGAGAATGCATACTTACACAAAACATATGCACATGAACACATCAAGAATTAACATAGTCTACAAAAATTTTCTCAGCCCCTTCTTTAGTCCACAGAAAGTCAAATTAGAATCACTTTAAGAAGAGCTAATCCACTGAATTGATCTGAGGGAGGGAGAATATGGGGTAGAAGAAACAAACGAAATCTTCCTCTCTTTTCATGAAACATTGAAAAACTTCTCTCTCACCCTAAAGTTTATAACAATTACATGTCTAGATAATAAAAAGAAAAGTGGGAAAACTTGAGCCAAACTCTCTCCAGAATATGTCACTTTGAGATAGTTGGTAAATTTATTCATTCATTCAAATATTTACTGAGTATCTATACTGAATATTGGATTTACAGTGCTAAATAAAACTAGCATTGTCCTTACCTTTAAGGAACTTATAATCTTGTAGAGAATCCCAAACAGTAGGCACACAAGCAGACAAATAGACACAAAGAGTGGATTTGAACAAATACTTACAATGTGGCTAAGAGATTTTGGAGACTGGAGTTTACCAGTTCATATTTTTCATACCTAAACTTGACCTGTGGTTTTTAGATGGTCATTCATTATAGCCAAAGTTCTCAGAATGTGACCCTCTGCCTCAGAATTACCTGGCATTTGAATCTGCAATTTACAAGCTCTTCAGTTGATTATGATGTACCTTAAAATTCAAGACTTGGGACTTTTGGGTGGCTCAGTGGTTAAGCGTCTGCCTTAAGCTCAGGTCGTGATCCTGGAGACTCGAGATCGAGTCCCACATCAGGCTCCCTTCATGGAGCCTGCTTCTCCCTCTGCCTATGTCTCTGCCTCTCTCTCTCTCTCTCTCTCTATGTCTCTCATGAATTAATAAATAAAATCTTTAAAAAATTTCAAGACTTGCAGTTCTATATCATAATCTTTCTTTTAGAAAGATATTTTCTACTACTAAGCCCCAAGAGCCACCCATCATTATTAAGACATATGACAGCACAATTTTGAGTCATTATGATCTTCTTGACCAAAGTTTCATACAGAAATATATTGATTGAAGCCAGTGCAGAGGAAAAGTGTGAATTTGCACAATACTTATTATTATTATTATTATTATTATTATTATTACTACTACTACTATTATTATTATTTAACAATGAGGCTTTTAGGAAAATATTGATATTTAATTTGTCTAACCTTCTAAGCTACCTATCACTGGCTTGTCACTGTCCATTCATCAATGTTCTTAGGACAATCAACATTTGTTTCTCATCTCATATGTCATAAGTATATGACAACAATTTGTGTAAAAAAGAGGAAAGAAAGTCAAACGTTACCTTGCCACCATAAATCTCCGTCACTTGTACTGCAATATATTTGTTCCTCTCTTATCATCTGTGCGTATATGTATGTTAGATGACTAAGACCATACCATAAGTAGGATTTTATGTCCTGATTTTTTTGACTTGGCTTCATTTTGATTTGTGAACATAAGCATATTATTTTGCTTTGGTAATAAGTCATCATGTTCAATGACCTCTAGCTGGTCCACAAAAAGATGTAAATATTCAAAAATCTTTTCTCAATAAACTCCATGTTTATCACCTTACTTCAAATAACCAGCAGAGAGAATTAGCATTCAGAAAACTAGGCATTGAAATAACGAAAATAGGGAGAACATGTGGACCTTGATGGGCTCCCTATAGTGTGGCAGAGCTGCAAAAGAGTTTAGAAATCATATCAAGCCATCTCTTCGCACTTCACTAGAAGTTGGCTGGCAAGCTACAGCTTCTATCATGTGTTAGTTTTACCATTAATAGTTTATTCAGGGAACAAAAACTATACTTAAAATTTTCATTTCTATACTGAGGCATGTATTTATTTAAATGACTGTACCATTTATAAGTCACTTTGAATATCATCTTTGCATTTATGTGGTCTCCAGATTTCTTTCCCCTGCATGCTCTCCTTTAGAGGTGGAAGGGGTTCTGGAAATTAGGATAGATTTTCTTCAGCTCTCAGTTGCTTTCCTGATGTTCATTAGGATTTATCCTATTGTGGCTCCATTTTTCTCAGTCTTGAATGCCTAGTAGCAGCGATTGGCCCACTCTGTATGAGCTGGGTGGTAAAAAGGGCAAGTGACTCCAGGATTAAGAAGTGACCCTAGACCATCCTCTTTTCCTCAACTCCTGACAGTCCCTACCTCACAGTTTGTCAGTGATTGAGACTTGGGGCTCCTTCCGTCTGCCATCAGGGACAATCAGACCTAGGTAGATCAAATGCTCTGGATTTTCAGGAACAAGTCTGATTACTTCTAATGTCATTATGAAAAGAACAATCAACTTTTGATAGAAAAAGTTGCTATATAAGTCAATAGTCTTCAAATGATCTTCAAAGAATGATCTTTTCATTGCATGCATTAACCTGTGTTTCCACATTCTCATCTTCTTATAGGAGGAAATTATTACGGTTTTTCATAGTTAATTTTCTAGTGATCAGCTAAAAAATATGGTGTGAGACAGTACAAGATTAAAAGCCAGGAGATCTGGGTTCTAGGTCTGACTGTACTACCACGTGATGCATAAGCACAGGCAAATCAGTTAACAATTCCTTGACTTTTAAAAAAGTTTTTATTTAAATTCTAATTAGTTAACATATAGTGTAATATTGGTTTCAGTAGAATTTAGTAATTCATCACTTACATATAACACCCAGTGCTCATCACAAGTGTACTCCTTAATGCCCATCACCCACTAGACTTATTTTTTCATTTGCTTATTTATCTATCCATTCATTCAACCAACACATAATAAGTATCTACTTTGCATCAGGCACTCTTCTCATCGCTGTGCCTGGAACAGTGAAAGTAGTAGACATGAAGAAATATGGGAGGAGATAGACAATAAATAAATGAGTAAAATATAAATTTAGATAGTAATAAGTGCAGTGAAGTGAAATAAAATGGCGAGAGGGAATAAAGAGTATCTGTGTGTGTGTGTGTGTGTGTGTGTATACACATGCTCAGTGCTTTGTTAATGATGCCTATACAAGATTACTTGACGGTGATTGATTTTAGTATTCGATTTCTGTTTGTGACAATTTCAATCTATGCTTTACTTCTTCCTCCCTAAATGAGAAAACATGAAATTAGCAAAAGCTTGTGCTTATGTATGCGGCAAATGATAATAGAGGGAAACAATAATAAACACCTGCCATGTTCGTAGTAATTTGTAGCTGTTGTTTTTAAGCAGCAAAATCTAATCAGGTTATATTCTAAGATGTGCCCATCTTCAGTTTATTGTCTACTTATAGCCACACCTCTTTGAAATGTAAGAGGCTATTCGGGCTCCTATGAAAAAGACCAACTCAGCAGGAATCAACAATCCATGCTCCAGCCTGGAGAGATCTTCTTGTTTCTTGTACTGACAAAGAGCTCTCATTTCTTAGTTATGAACACTAGGGGGTCAGAATTGTGGTATTTTAATGCCTCAGAAGTCAAGCTGTTCTTTCCAGTTTTTGTCTTAAGATGAAAGATACTTTCTAGCTTATGGAGATCAATTTGGATACCTCCACAGGAATATCTTAATATATTTATTTACAACAAGGAAAGTTTGGTTAAGAGTAAGTAGCTATAAACACCTGGGAGGTACGATCAATGCTAGAGGTCCAATTTGCTAATTCTTGCCACTATAAAAATTCTAATATGCATAAAGCTTAAGTGTTAGATATACAAAAACCACAGGAAACTTCTTGGATTTGTAGAAGTAATATATCTGTGAGGTCTGATTCAAACAACTTAGAACAAATAAAAACTAAAATACCTAGGAATTCATGACTGGTTATTATACATGTGTATCCTCTATATAACACATCTGGCAGTGCAGATCCATTGTTGGATAGTTAAGACTCTCAGATGCAGCATATGTAGCTGAAAAAGCTTATTTACATATGACCTTTGGAGACAGCTATGCCTGTGCCGATTCCTGTTTCTTACGAGTTATATATATATATATATATATATATATATATATATATATATATATATAATTTTCAGCAGGGTTGAAACTTCTCTGAACCTCACTTCTTTTTAAATCTGTAAACTGCAGAGGAGATAAACTGCTTTTAGTTAATATCAAGCACTACATGTTCAACAAAGAACATGTAGTTTTCTTTCTTCTGGCTCCTTGTGATACCAAAGGACACCCATCCAGACAAGCGATCTTATACTCTTCCTCTGTATCTTCCTAAGACTAAATATTCTTGGCTTGCTTTCTTCTGTGCCCACTTTTCACTACCCCTTGAGGGTATACAAGAATGAAAAGTAACCATGGAATGTCCACCTTGTGTCACTTAAAATTATGTCTTTAGTTAATTGTACCTGCTCACTCAGATGAATGTTCCAACAAAGTGCATTTTTCATCTGGTACTGTCCACATTAAACTGTTTGGGAGAATGTCCATTATACTTGGAAAGACCCCTAAGTTGCCTCTCAAACAATTCATAACAAACAGGCAAATTTCACTGATTCTGAACCTAACATCTTCTATTTCCATGGAAGAGATAAATTTCTCCTATATCTTTACAAATTTGCAACCAGAAAAGTATCGTGATGAAATAGCCCATCTGGAAGGAAGACTATATTATTAATGCCAAAGCCAAAATGAGGTGGCTTCCTTTAGCTTACTTTCATTATTCCTGAGTACAACTTGTTGCAGTTTATAAGACTTCAGTTAGGCAAGTTATTTAAAAATCTATGCTGTTTTGGTAAGACCAATATGTCGTCACTTTAAATACATCTGGTAATTTTTTTTTGTCTCCCTCTATCTTGAATTTTGATGCCTCTAGGACTACTTGCAGATTTATCAAAAACAGAATAGTATTATTTCATCTCTGGCCAAGAATTCTGAAGGCCTTTGCTGTTCATCTCTTCCCCAAATCCAAACACGCATACTCTTCCCTTACCTCTATGTGTCTCTTTATTCTTTTGTTACATGTCTCAGAAGATGGGGATATGGGACGCCTGGGTGGCTCAGCAGTTAAAGTGACTGCCTTTGGCTCAGGGCATGATCCTGGGGTCCCAGGATGGAGTCCCACATCGGGCTCCCTGCATGGAGCCTGCTTCTCCCTCTGCCTCTGCCTCTGTCTCTGCCTCTCTCTCTCTCTGTCTCTCATGAATAAATAAATAAAATCTTTAAAAAAAGAAGATGGAAATATGAATTAAATATCAAAAAAGATAATAAAAATAGAAAAGTAGAGAAAGGGTTAGTGATTCTAAAGACAGTGACAATATCACAGATAAAAAAATTGGAAATTCTGTAACACAAGCATACTATTTAACACTCTTACATATTAAATACCTATAAATTTGAAAAGCACTTTCACATGTGGCATCTCATTTAATTATTATTATTTGTACCAATAACTAAATGCTGTGACCCTGCAAATTGGGTACAATTAGCTCCATTTTTTTAGAGAGAGGGAGGGAGGGGCAGAGGAAGAGGGAAAGAGAGAATATTAAGCAGGCTCCAGACCTAGCACAATGCCCAACACAGGGCTCGGTCCCAAGACCCTGAGATTATGACCTGGGCCTAAATCAAGAGTCAGAAGCTTAATCGACTGAGCCACCCCAGGTGCCCCTAATTAACTTCATTTTTAAGGTGAAGAAAATGAGAATCAGAGAGATTTTTAAAACTGTACAAGCTCAGGAGTGGTAGAGTTTAGATTAGAGCCCAGCTCTGACTCCAGAATTTCAGCCCTACACACCAGTGGTGCTAAGAGGTAGATAATGACACAAAGAGGTAGACAGTGGAAGCAGTATCACTCTTCTCAGGTATCAGGTATGGTGATGGATTGAGTACAACATCTGCAATGGAGTATTCTTTTTTTCTTTCCATTCCATTGACAACCAGAGAGGGTGATATGCTTGTGATAGTAAAATGATGAGTCATTATTAACATAGGAACCAGAAATCCTGTGTCACCCTTGACCCTGTTCTCTTTCCACTATACCACTCTTTCTTGCCACATTATGGCCCTCTCAGCTCCAATTCACCTGTAGTTGGCCTAAGGTAAATTCTGGTGAAGACTGTCTAATTTTCTTATAATTTTTAATATAATTCACTAATTATTTTATTTTACTTTTTTATTTTTAACCTTTAATTTTTTTTTTAAATTTTGCATTTGTTAAAATTTAAACTCTACCTTTGAATCTAAAAATCCATTACATGTTAGATAATTAGTTTCCAAATTATTAAGGGTTCAGTTTCCCAGATTGGGCAAGATTGTACTTTGAGTTTCTAACCTAAGCTACTATATACATATATATACTATATACATAAATTAAACATGAGCACAAAAGTGTGTGTAGATTTTTACTTCTCATCCTTAAGTGAGTTAAAGAATATATAAATAAATTGCTGTACTATTGGGATTAAATAGGGTTAGTGGCTTTAAAAGAGCACATTGTTCCCTAAATGTTCTCATTTGAGAAGTTGGCAATATGTATTAATCAAGCTAAATACTCCTAGTCAGACTGGAATGAGGTAGTTCTCATGAATAGAGCACCTGGCTGCAGCAAAGAACAGTATATATAAAAAAGGATCTTTCATAGGATATGGGGACAGAAGCAACACCAGTAAGGGGAAAGGGACAAGCAATGTCCCATTGGGACACAATAGTAAAATATAACTTTGCTCTTGTCACCTATACCAAGTATTGCGGTCTTAGAAAAGCATATATTGGAAATGGTCAGACAAATTTTGGTGAGATTATTTGCTTCTTTCATATGATTTTGAACAGGTCTGAGTTATTCTTGCTGTAGATTAATAATATTCATGTTAGTGTCGCCTCTTTCATATAATTTCAATGAGATTGAAAGAATGAATTGAACATTTCTATATTCCTCAGATAATTAGGAAGACAGCTACTAGTTTACACCCAGGGTCTGAGAACCAGAAAAAAAAACTTAAAATTCAAATACCTCAGCTTCCTTATTTCTCAGACTTGGAAACTAAGGTTCGGTGAGCTTAACTGATTGATTACTTTTATAACACAAAGGTAAGTAGTATGAGATCCAGAGGTGAAGTCTATGTTCAGGGTCTGACCATCAAACCAGACTGTATTCCTTTAAAACCAAGGCCCTGATTCTTCCAGGAACTAATTGATTTTACCAATTCACGATGCTTGGGGTTTTAATGTGAGGAAATAATTTTTTATTTTTCCTAGCATGGGTGTATTTCACATGGACTTTTTTTAAGATTTTATTTATTTATTCATAAGAGACACAGAGAGAGAAGCAGAGACATAGGCAGAGAGAGAAGCAGGCTCCATGCAGGGAGCCTGATGGGGGACTCGATCCCAGGTCTCCAGGATCACGCCCTGGGCAGAAGGCAGGCGCTCAACCGCTGAGCCACCCAGGCGTCTCCTCACATGGACCTTTGATGACTAAAGTCTTCAGTTTCATTTAATAATTTTTAAATGGGAATGTGAACAGGATACATAAGTTAAGTGTTTTGACTGATGTGTCAGGCCAGCAGGACATTGCCTACACACACACACACACAAATTTCAAATGGTGCTTACATTCCTAAGATTACAATTAAGTAAAAACCCATCATATTTTCCAAACAAAGATACATACATTAAAGGTGTTAGTTATCATATAAAAACACTACTTACCTATAACATGCTGTTTTTGGTCATAGTAAAGACAATGCATTATCTTCACACTGAAAAAAATAAAAGCTGTTTCACTTTGTGCAAATCTATCCTACATTTCTAATTTCCTAAAACATCAAGAAACATCTGGTGTGAGTTAAGTAGTTAATTATTGAATAAAGTATTTTGATAGTTGTTTCCATAAACAGTGCACAGCATGTAGTAATATGATATGATGTAATATGATATAAATTTCCCCCACAAAAGCAGAGCATTGCTCAAATCCTCGGTACTGTGTAACACTGAATTAATTGTATTTGAAATTATCTCTCCTTTCTAAACGGCAGTGTTATCTATACAGTTTAAATTTTACTTAAATTTGGCCATACTAGTTTCTTACTATTACCTTGCCATTAAAAACACAACTAAGTGAGATAGAGAGGAGCACACACATCCTATTGCCCTTATTCTTCTCCCTTTGAAATGTTCAGTCACAAGTGACACAGAGATATAGGACATAATCCCTACTCTTGATATTTATAGAAAGAGATTTAAAAAAACAATGCAGAGCAGTTTAAATTTTTTTTTAATTTTTTTTTTTATGATAGTCACAGAGAGAGAGAGAGAGAAGCTGAGACACAGGCAGAGGGAGAAGCAGGCTCCATGCACCGGGAGCCCGACGTGGGATTCGATCCCGGGTCTCCAGGATCGGGCCCTGGGCCAAAGGCAGGCGCCAAACTGCTGCGCCACCCAGGGATCCCCAGAGCAGTTTAGACTAAGTGACAAATATACAATAAGTGTCATGTGAGGTGAGAAAGGGCAGTAGGGATTAATGGTCAGGGAGAAACTCATTGAGACAATATCAAGTTCAAATGACATTTTCTTGAAGCTCAAAGTTGCTGTTAATGAATGTTAAGGAAACGAAACCTTGGTTTCAATGTGCTAATTTCTTCATCAATATGATATTCTTTAGATAAAAGTCTCTGACCTAGACTGCTAATGATGAATGGCACTGTGAAAGATAGAATAACAATGAGATCGAGTGATGGGCATTAAGGAGGGCACGCTGTGATGGAATGAGCACTGGATGTGATACGCAACTGATGAATCACTGACCTCTACTTCTGAAACTAATAATACAGCTATGTTAATTAATTGAATTAAAATAACATAAAATTTAAAACATAACAATGAGATAAAGTAAACATTATGAATTCTTTGGTACTTGTTAGTGTGATTTATGTCACCACTTGGGAGTTAAAAATGGTTGACACGAGCCATAAGTTCAGTATGAGCCATAAGTTCAAGATCCCTCCCCCCTGAAAAATAAAAATAATTATTTTAATTACAAAGATTCTTCTTTTTTTCAAGAGATATTTGAAATTTTTAGTACATATTCTTTCCTACCATAATGGGCAAAAAAATAAATTCTTTTCAGTATCTAAAATAGACTATAAATAATTCATTAAATGAAAAGTTTTAAGTATTATAGACTTGGCTTTAGCAGTAGATGCATTCTTTCATTCAAGAAATTAATATTAGGTGGGACACTTTGCATTACAGAATAATTATATTAATGTATATAACTATACATAAAAGTATATGCTATATTTGTATAGAAATACTTGTATTTATAAATATATTTTTACATTTATATACATTCCATTATGATAATATTTTATCGATGCTAAATTAGAAGTATACACAAAATTCTGAGAGGAATCTATCAACTCAGAAGCCTCATTTGCCAGTTCATTTATGTATTCATCTGAATAACATTCACTTAGGGTTTACTGTGTGTGAGACACTATTTTAGATGCTTGCCGAGAGAGAGAGAGAGAGAGAGAGAGAGAGTTGACATTCCAGAGGGTTCTTAAAGTATGACTGGGATTTTGACAGGCAGAGAAGGAGTAGGGCTTGACATTCCAGGCAGTGGGGATGACATAAAAATGAATGAAAATGTAAGAATACATAATATGACCAGGGACATTAGTCCTGACTGGTAAGAATACTGGATGTATCAGTGTTAAGGGAAGTTAGAAAAGGTAGACAGAGGTGAAACTATAATGCCCCTTGAATTTAAAAATTCAAACCAATTTGGGGGATCCCTGGGTGGCGCAGCGGTTTGGCGCCTGCCTTTGGCCCAGGGCGCGATCCTGGAGACCTCAGATCGAATCCCACATCGGGCTCCCGGTGCATGGAGCCTGCTTCTCCCTCTGCCTGTGTCTCTGCCCCTCTCTCTCTCTCTCTGTGACTATCATAAATAAATAAAATCTTAAAAAAAAAATTCAAACCAATTTGGATTTTATTGTTTTGGATGCTACATTTTCCCATTAACATTTTTGAAGTGAAAGATTTTGATTTTGATTTTGATTTTAGAAAAAAAAACAAGTTTTGTAGGATCACCAGATTCAAGTAGAGTAAGATTGATGGCAGTCATCTTTTATACATACCCATTCTTTTTTCAAAAAAATTTTTTTTGAGTACAGTTGACACACCATTTTACATTAACTTCAGGAGTACAACATAGTAATTCAATATCTCTGCACCTTATGCTATGCCCATCACAAGCATGGCTCCCATCTGTCTCCATACAACACTATTACAATATTATTGGCTATATTACCTATGCTGTGCCTTTTGTTCTCCTGACCACATACATATTCATTCTTTATACATTTTCTCAAGACTTATCATAACTGGAGGGCTTTTAATGCCCCAGAAGTAACTCATGGCATCAGGCTGACCCTGAGCACACTTCGGATTGATGGAGACTATAAGCATTAGCATTTACTACTTTGAGATATATATATATACACACACATACATACATATATATGTATATACACATACATATATATGTATATATATACTTTAATATATATGTATATATTTTGCTGTCCTTATTTTTCTTTTTTATTTTTTTAAGATTTTATTTATTTACTTGAGAAAGAGAGATAGCACAAGAAATCACATAGGGAGAGAAAGAAGCAGACTCCCCACTGAGCAGGGAGATGTGGGGCTCAAACCCAGGACCCTGGGCACATGACCTCAGTGGAAGGCAGACACTTAACCCAGAGCCACCCAGGAGCCCCTGTCCTTGTTTTTCTAACATATTATGCCAAGGGGTAAATATGCATCCCAGATATCAGTAACTAGTAAGAAGTTGAAAATGCTTTATGTGTTACTGCAACATTTACATAAAAAATATATGTTTCTAGAAGAACTTTACAGTGTAGCTGTGGCTTTTGTGACACAGACACCAATCTGGCTAGAAATTAATCCAGAATATTATTAATTATATACTATATTTTGGCCCATCCCATAGGAGCAAGTTTCTTTTTAAGATTTATTTATTTATTTGAGAGAAAGAGAGAGAGAAAGTGGAGACAAGGGACAGAAAGAGAGGGAGAGAGAGAAAATCCCAAGCAAACTCCCTGCTGAGTGGGGAGCCTGACACAGGGCTCCATCTCACAACCCCAAGATCATGATCTGAACCAAAATCAAGAGTCCGACATTTAACCCAATGAGCCACCCAGGCACCCCAGGAGCAAGTTTTCACAGCAGTTTATTTAGCTCTCATCATTGAAGTAACTCATGTCTCATTGTTAGATAGGACTCCATAGACTCTTTGACGTCTATGTGTCAGCCAATATTAGTCACAGAGTGACTCAAGGCAATCTAACAAGCACTGGGGAACACAAGGCAGCAGTGAAAGAACTTACAGAGCCTATATTAGGTAGTCAAGAGTATTTTGCAGTCTTTATTAGGCAATGGGGAAGAGCAGACCTACACATTAACATATCTACCAAGACCTGGTTTATGATTTTTTTTTCCTCAAGTGTTATTTTTGTTGTATTTTTTCTCTGACTTTTCTGTTGCCTAGGCATACAAACATTAACCAATAAGCATTTGAAGATACCTGTCTAGGGTATCTCAGCTTTCACTCAGAATCATCCATGTCCTTCCCAGTTTTCATCACCAATGCATCCACGAAAAGGAAGCATGAATTTACATAGAATCAAAGGATAGAAAGGAATGTAAGGTCATTTGTTACTATATAGATGTTATATCCAGATGTAGGAAATTGAGTTCCAATCAGGACTAGGATTTCTACACTGCTTTGACAATTCGGGTGGCATAGTTGCCTCCCCACAATCAAGGCATACCTTTACTTAGGTTTGTCTAATTTGAGGAGTCAGTTCCAACTAAGTTGAACATTGACTCTCTGGAATTCAAGCACTTGAGGACAGTTTAACCACTTTGACAAGTTCTAACTGTATAAAGAACTTTGTCAGGAAATCTGATTGAATATGTGTGTGTGTGTAATATATATTTATTCAAATGAATTATCATAATTTTAAAAGACTACTGAAGTTTTCCTAATTTTAGACACATTTTCTAAGCCACAAAGAGTCTTTGATGAGAGTAGAACAATGAGATAAAGGATTCCCCCTAATCGAAAAAAGTCCATTTATGAAACTTCTTGCACCATGTTATTGAAAGAGCTGCCTAATAAATTATTTTAAGTTGAGGCAGTGAAATTTTGCACGGCGACTTTGGAATAGAATTATGGGAGCTATCTACCGAATACTTAACACTGGCTAGGATGTATTCATATGTGATTTTAGCCGCAGGAAGTTACAAATACAAGATAATGAGCTTTTTTATCCACTTCTTTTATTTGAGTAAATAAGAATCTCTATGAAAGCTAACTTGAAAGTCCAACTAAATGATACTATTAGACACAGTGATGGAAAGTCACAAAACGAGATCAGGAACTTTTACATAGATTTTCTGTGCTATTTCCTGACACTCGCATTAGGAATATGAGGTAATTAATTTTTTTTAAAGGCAGTCAACTTATAATGTGCCATAAAGTTTCACAAATCCAACTTTTTCTCAGAAATATGCATCAGTATTTTGAAAGAGCCAAACTAATGCCAGAAATTCCTCCATCTACCTAACCAAACCCAAGCTATGATGTAACCCTTGATGAAAATCAGAGCATTTCAGCATGAGGGAGCCTACTTGCTTCAAGTTTTGCTCAGGATGGTGCCTTGAGCTTTATATTTTCCGGTCCTATTTTACCAGCACACTATGCTTAGGTCCTTTTTATCCAAGAACCTGAAATAATATTATCATCCTGCTCTTATCATTCCTTCAGAAAAAGATAAGTCGAGCCACTGAAATTATTGCCTATTCATTTGTCTTTCTAAATGTTTAATGGATCACCTAAAGTGTGCTGAGCTCTGTATGGAGT
The DNA here is from genome assembly GCF_053574225.1 of Canis aureus. Taxonomy (NCBI): domain Eukaryota; kingdom Metazoa; phylum Chordata; class Mammalia; order Carnivora; family Canidae; genus Canis; species Canis aureus. Next base: position 36,433,094 of record NC_135649.1, on the reverse strand, counting down.
AAACATACTCCTTTGCCTGGAGAAATTGTAATGGAGGAAACCGACACAATAGCTAATTTTAATGCAATGTGGCCTGAGTGCAAAGTTAGATCTAGGCTAGAGTTTCTTATGAACACAAAGGGAAAGTAGTTAAAGAGGGAGGAGGAAGAGTTCCGGGAATGGCTCCATGAAGGAAGGCAGTGAAACTAAGCTAGTGATGTTGTGTCTGAAACTCAGGTTTGTCTAGGTTGAGAGTCCATGTTCCTTCCACTGTAGTATAATAGAGTAAAGGCTGTGTGATGCTGGACTAGCAATTATATGTTGCTGTACAATAAAGTTCTCAATCTAAGAATAAGACAGTTCTATTTCATATAAGGTTGAGATGAAAAGAATGAAAAACCTTAAGAAATAGTTCCTTCCGGGGGCACTTGGGTGGCTCAGTCAGGTAAGCCTCTGCCTTCGGCTCAGGTCATCAAACCCCATGTTGGGTCCTTGCTCAGTGGATGGCTTGCTTCTCCTTATCTCTCTGCCCCTGCCCTCACTGGCACTCTGTTGTACACTCTCTCACTCTCTCAAATAAACGAATAAAATCTTTTTAAAAACTGAAGAAATGTCACTTTCTGAAATGACATTCCCTGTCATTTCCTTCTAAAATGACATAATGTTAAAGTTGTATATAACTATTTTGTTTTTACACATGTTTGCAGTACCCAAGAGACATTAAAGTGATCAAAAAGGAATAAAATAAAATCTTAGAAGACTTTGGCTTTAGTATATGGCTTCTGGAGGTAAGTTTCTGTAATCTCCTTTTTAATAAGAGGAAAGCAGAAAGTTTTCAACTTTTTAAAGCATTGCTTACACCAGAAGCCTATAGAATGCTGATCAATTTTAAATGGTCTCAAATGAGAAGGAATCTAGGCTTTTGTCCAACAGCATTCTATGCTAGTGATCCCTTGAAAACCTTCAACTAGCATTTCCAAGGACTTGTTGCAGTAACGTAAATTTCAGGCAGAAAGTAATTCAAAGAGCTCTCAAAGTCCTTGGTCCTTGGTCTGGTGTCTGCTTCCCCTACATTTTTTCCCAGGCAATACATACAGTTTCATATTTTCAACTACCATATACTAAGGACCTCCAAATCTAAAATCCAGTCTAGAGGATTTCTTCCACCATTTTAAGCCTTTTATCCTCAGATTTTATGAATGTTTTTATCCCAAGAGAAAAGCTTATCTGTTTGTGAGAAAGCCCTGCCAAAGAAAAAAGAAGCTGATCAGCATACAGGGAACAAAATTGAAAAGTCTTAAATTAGGAATGTGGCCAAAGAGTTCATTTCATCTAAAGGAAACAGGACAGGAACTGGGATTCATCAGAGGTTCCAATTGGTTGAATGAGGCTTTTTCCTGTTCTGCTTATCCTACTGTGCCCCGAGGGATATCACGATTGCTCCATTTCACTTCCTAGTCGTTTCTTCTTGCCTTTTATTCGTTTGTTGCCTGCCTATCTGATTCTCAAACTTTGGCATATGATTCGTGTGTTCATTCCCAGGTTAGCCTTTGTTGCCTCCTTGACCAAGGCTCAGGGTTTTCTCTTGTGATACAGTTCTACAGTCTGTCCATTATCACAACCCTGACCTGTCTCGACACCTTTTCTTTGGCTATTTCGGGTCTCCAATTTCAATTTTGAAGCAAGACTTTCATCACATAAAAAAGAAAAAAAAATCTAGAAAAATTTCTACACATCACCCTGAAATGACTATATGATGGTAGTCCAGCTAAATTTCTGATTTTATTTTTTTTATAAATTTTATTTATTCATAAGAGACATAGAGAGAGAAAGAGAAAGAGGCAGAGACACAGGCAGAGGGAGAAGCAGGCTCCATGCAGGGAGCCAGATGTGGGACTCGATCACACCTTGAGCCAAAGGCAGACGCTCAACCACTGAGCCACCCAGGAGTCCCATCATTTCTGTTTTTAAAACCAATTTATAGAAATATTTTATAGTGTATTATATAGGATATTAATAAAAGGACAAAATGTGGCTTTATAGGAAGATGAATAAACTGCTTGTGTTAGAGAAAATGGCCAAGTGTGTTCCTGGAAGCCTTGGAACTCTTGAGAGAGTAAGCCTCTGATTGAATGTGAGCTGAGGGACATCGCTAAGGTTGCTTTGTCTTCCCACACCAGTCAAAATGTTTCCCTGTCACTTGCCATTCCCTACAATGCCAAGGAGCTTAATTATAATTCAAAATGCTTAATTAAAAGGAGATTTAAAAGTAAAGAAATCCCCTAAGATCAATTTTCTCTTTTCTTAATTTCCCCCAGGCCCCAGTTTTCATGGTTTTTATTTTATTTTTATTTGTTTTTATTTATTTTATTTATTTTTTCACATTTTTTTAAAAGTTTAACATGCTAATGTCTATAGAATGCTTTAAAGTCTTTGGATAACAAAAGAGGTTTAAGTAGCACAGTGACAGTGGTAATATAGCAAGCAGTTCAAAGAACATATAGATGTCACAAGACATCTGGAACATTCATATCTGGGAAAACCTTACATACTTCTTTACCTTCACATGACTTTTCTCCTTCCTTTAATTGTGGCACTATCTGCCTTATGGAAGAGACAAGGGTCATGGTGACCTGTTGCCATTCAGGCACTCAATATGGACATTCAATTCACTGAAAAACATATTAGCATATTAAATCTGCAGTTTGCCTATCAAGGTTAAATGTTTTGTGTCAGTATATTTCTAAATGCATCATCTGAGTAGAAGCTAGGAGAGGAATTATTATAGGAAGCTTCTCCATGGAAAAGTTTTTGCTTCCTGGCAAGCTACTACTTGTTTCCAGCATGTGCTTTCATTAGTCATCCATTAACAACCACCAGTTCATGCTCCAAACAGTCAGGGCTCCTCGTGGTAAAACCATCATTTCTTCCTAGGTAGCTCTTTTCCAACTGCTCAGAGCAGCCACGATTTTTGAGATATTTTTAGTGCTATTACCTTCTATCTCTTATTATTCTCTGGCTATTTACTCACCTAAATTGATTTTCATAGAAAGGAAGTGTTATCCAGAGTGGTAGCCACCTCAAAACTCTGTGGCTTCTTCCTTGGTTACCCTAATTGCCCCCCCTCCCACCACCCTGTCCCTTACATGGTTTGTACACTTAATTGCTACTGCACTAGGAAAACCAGGCCATATTCTATGAAGACATTCTCCAGTAGCATGGACAAATCCAGAATGTGTTTAAAGAGACTGAGGAAAATACCATCTTGTTAAGCCCAAATAACCTGTTAGTGAATTGAAGTAACTGATACTTCCTTCAATCTTCCCAAGTAATGCTAGTTTATAAATTGAAGTATTATGGGAAATAGTGGATATTTGGTAAATAAAAGTAAAAATATTAAATAGCATAACAAATATTTGGGCATTTTTAATAAGCAAAGTCTCTTAATATTTCAGTTTGATTCAATTTTTAAAAATATGCTGTAGATTTATGAAGTAAAAAAAGACTTTGGGCAGCCCCGGTGGCTTAGCAGTTTAGTGCTGCCTTCAGCCCAGGGCCTGATCCTGGAGACCCAGAATCGAGTCCCACCATCAGGCTCCCTGCGTGGAGCCTGCTTTTTCCTCTGCCTGTGTCTTTGCTTCTCTCTCCTTCTGTGTCTCTCATGAATAAATAAATAAAATCTTTTTTAAAAAAGACTTTAGGGGATCCCTGGGTGGTGCAGCGGTTTAGCGCCTGCCTTTGGCCCAGGGCACGATCCTGGAGACCCGGGATCGAATCCCACGTCGGGCTCCCGGTGCATGGAGCCTGCTTCTCCCTCTGCCTATGTCTCTGCCTCTCTCTCTCTCTCTCTCTCTCTCTGTGACTATCATAAATAAAAAAGTTTAAAAAAAAAAGATTTAATAAAAAAAGACTTTAAAGCATTATTTAAATTATATTCATTCATGAAACGTCATACCACATCATAGATGAAAATCTACTCATAAACTATCATATACATCCAAAATATATTTCATGATCTCCTTTATTAATGCATACAAATGTTTAAAAACTACACCTTTGAGATTAAATCATGTCAGAATGCTTTAAATGCTATAGAATGCTGACTCGAGAAAAAAGGATTTGGAAACTCTTGACGACACTTTGATGAAGGAGGCCCATTAATACCTTCATAAATTTCTTCCAGTGCAGGATAAAATACTCAAGCAAAAAATGCTATCCCCATCTTAGAACCTGGTTCAGCAGACTAAATCAAAATTCCAAGACCAAGACACAAAACAACAGTTCAGACTATCTGCACAGTTCCAGGCAGTTGTTTGTGATGTCACATCAGATGCTTTCAATTGTCTTGAAATCCAGTCTTGATAGAGGGTATAACACAGGATGTTTTAATGCAAAGGAGTCTAGAACTGAGATAAGATGTGGAAGACCAAAAGCAGATATTCTGCTTCCACATAGAATGACAAATTATGACTCTAGTCAGTCAAAGAACTCTCTGTAGTGAGGATGCTGGAAAATCTAGTTACCAGGAACCTATACAGTGAGAACAGCTTACTCCCACAAAGGGCAGGAGTTGTTTATGAGGTGCTCCTAATACATTAATGGGTCTATTTCTCATTGGTCCAGAGTCTGAATTGGCCTGATTACATCATAATCAGGGGAATTGGAATATCATGCAACATGTGCAGACTAACATATATGTGATTAACTAAGCTATGTGAAACATTAGCAAGTACTAAGGCAGGCTGGAATGTCAAGAAGTTTATAATGTACCAGGAAAGACAAACAGAAAATTACAGTAAAATATGTATGCTAGGATAGAGATATACTCAGGGTACTATGGGAAGATATAAGGAGTAATCAATTCTGTTTGTGCCATTTTAGGAAAGGCTTCCCAGATGAAGTACTCTCTCAGCCAGGTTTGCAGACCAGGAAAGGAGTCCTAAAGAAGGGATACTTTACAGATGTCATTCTAGGCAAAAGAGTGCAAATGGGAGCACCTGGGGGGCTCTGTGATCAGCTCAGGTCATGACCTCAGGGTTGTGAGGTCAAGCTTCACACCCCAGCTCCATGTTAGGCATGGAGTCTGCTTAAGACTCTCTCCCCCTTTCCCTTGGCCCCTTCCCCCTTCTAAAAGAGTCAAAATGTGCAAAGACCTGGGAAAACAAAAGAGGAAAATTAGCTAGAAATGAGATTGGGTAAAAAACAGATATCAGATCTCAGAGCAACTTAATTCTTCTTTGGTTACCCCAATTTCATAGTTATGATCTCTGTACTCAAGTGTTATACTTGATAGAATGAGGAAATATCTGTACAAGATTACTTATAAGCCATAATTAATGTTGTATTTCCTTGGAAGCTAAGCAACATTAACTATTTAATTAAATCTTGTAGACTTACTTTCACAATGTTTGTAATCATTTTAAGGATTTTCCTGCAAAGTTGTATAACCAAAAACTACACCATGTATGCATCTAACCAGCATTAAGGATTTGTAGGACAACAGATATTTTATATAATTAATTAGTAAGAAGTTAAAATGTTACTTGAGTGTTACTAAGAATATATGGTAATATTGGTAGTCAACATCTGTAATGTCATACAGTTATTAATAGAATGACAAAATCATAACAAAACATAAATCCTCCTGGTCCAAACGAGAGCCATGCATTGTCCACATTGACCAAAAGAAAATCTGTGTTCATCTATTGAATTCCACAGAACAAATTATGTAATAAATAGTGTTCTGTGTTGTAAGCATTTCTGTCCCTTACTGAAATAAAGCTTTACTCATCCTTGGCAGGTTTTCCAGAGAATATTAACTAGAAGAGAGCCTTTTCTGTGAGACTTTCATTTCTGGCTGCTTTTACTTGATGCTGCTTTATTTTGATCTATTTGACCATAAATTCATTCCACTTCCTTTCAAAATCAATGCATTATACTTAGAAGAGCTAAAGGGATTTTGGATGATGACTTGCAAGATATATAGCTACTTTAGGCAATTAGGCACAGCTTTCTCCTGGATACTTTTCCCTCAACCCATGCTAAAGCTAAAAGAGTGCCTTTTGGTTTACCTTAAAGTAACAATTAGTAAAAGTACTGGAGACTGCTTTCAAATTTCATACAAGTCCTATAAAATCAATCAAAAAGAAATATAAAACCCTACCAGAAATTAACAAGGAGCACTGAATCCATGGTAGAATTTTAAAATGTTTATAAAAACTACAATGATCAGACCAGGGGCACTTGGGTGGCTCAATGGTTGAGTGTCTGCCTTTGGCTCAGGTCGTGATCCCAGGATCCTGGGATCAAGTCCCCAGGCTCCCCAGAGGAGCCTGCTTCTTCCTCTATGTCTCTGCCTCTCTGTGTGTGTCTCTCATGAATAAATACAAAATAAAAAATCTTTACAATGATTGGACTAGAATTCAAAACAATACTAAAATTCAACAAAGATTTCACCTCCTCAGTTAGAAAGGGGAAGTGATAAAAGGAAATATTGGCTCATTCCTAGCCATGGTCTCTAACTTATTAGGAAGACAAAATTAGTTGGAGAATGAGAAAATCTGCATTAACTTTAAAAATTGTCAGTACAGAAAGTATAGGCTACCATATTATTGGAATTATTCCCAAATAATGTAGCAATAAGCCTTTTTTTTAAAGCAAACCCTTCTGGAAATTCATGCGCCCCATGATTTTCTTATGGCTATTCTTTTAGTTTGCCAAAAATTAAGAACTGTTCTACCTCAATAGTCAACTTCCCACTCCTCTATTCAGCAGTCCCCTCTCATCTGTGGTTTTTGCTTTCAACAGTTTCAGTTCTGCAGGCCAGAAGCAGATGCTCCTCCTGACACAGCGTCAGAAGGTCACTAGTAGCCTATGGCTGTGTTAGGATGCCTACGTCATTCCCCTCACTTCATCTCATCAGTGAAGTATTTTATCATCTCACATCATCAAAAGAAGGGTGAGTGCAATACAGTAAGATATTTTGAGAGAAACAGAAAGACCACATTCACAAAACTTGTACTACTGTATATTGTTATTCTATTATTAGTTGTGATTGTTAATCTCTTATAATGCCTAATTATAAATTAAACTTTATGATAGGTATGTAGGTACAGGAAAAAACATAGTATATATAGGGTTAAGTACTGTCCACAGTTTCAGGTGTCCACTGGAGGTCTTAGTATGTATCCCCCTGGATAAGTGGAGACTGCTGTATAAAGTTCTTCCTTCCAGCTTTCTAATTCACTCAATCACAAATATCATGTTCTGCAACATCATTCTGATCTTCTTGATGTGTTCCCCAAATCACATGCTTCTTCTAGACTTCACTTTCTTCCCTCTCCAGACTTCTCTGAAAAGCCTTATCTCATAAACCCGGGGAGGAGTTAAGTTTATCACACTCAGTATTTCCAGAATATCATGTGCACTACCAGCCATAGCACTTAACTCATTGTACTAAAGTTTTTGTTTACATGTTTGACTTTTCATTATACAGTGAATTCCTAGTTACTAGTATAGAAATAATTTAAATGAAATGCAGTACACATTGAATAAGCCGAATGGAATCATGGCTTTTCATATGTATATTTTCTTCTTTTTTTTCATATGTATATTAATTCCCAATTATCAACTGCATCACTTGGAGGACGAACATCACCAAATCTCAGGGGTTTTAATTTTAATCTGTAACTACATTATAATGTTAGTTTGAGACATCAATGATATCATCCCTGTAAAGTTTCCTAGAAAAAAAAATATACTTAACTAATGCTAGTGTCTTTTTATCTAATGAATGTAAGGATTTTCACTATATTATAAAATATATAAATATGTTATTACTGTAGATTAAACACAATACACTATAGTTCATCCTGAGAGCCACTGAAAATCATTTAATAAACTTCAATGCATACTCCAATAAACACTTTCCAAAGATAGCAATAGAAAAACCATCTTTAAATACATTCTAAGCCTACAGCCAGTATAATAACGTGTGGTTGTAGGTTTAAACCAATGGGAACAAAAGGAAAAAAGTATGGCAATGGGTCATACTATTTATGATAAATGAGGCATCAAAGTCAATGATAAAAGAAAACATGTTAAATTTGAGATACTCAGCACTCTTCACACTCAAAAATAAATTCTGGGAAAATTAAAAAGTTGACTCTTTAAAATGTATCCAAAGAAAAACAAGAAGAAAGTGAATAGGGTATTTACTCAACTACTGGCTATTTACCTAACATCTGAGGTGAGTAAGCCATTGATGATGACACAAATGAGAAGACTGACAAATTTGGCTATATATAAATGCAAAACTTGCCTATGTCAATACTTTCAAATAATGTAAAACAAACTGGAATAAAATAATTGCAGCAAAATCTAAACATTTTAAAGATAAAGAGATGACTGACAAAAATATATGAGACAATTATTAATGTTAAAACTGCATTATAAAACATTATAAAATATACCTATAGGTTTACTTAGGACAGTGTATATAATGCATCCCCTAGATATTGAGAACTAGGCATGAACATGACATTTCCTTGTTTTCATTCATACTACTATTCAAAATCCCCATTTCCATTCTCTATACATAATATGGTCTCAGTGTGAAAGATATCCTACTATTTCTAAACTCTGTGATATTATAAAATTTGAAGATGTACTTTTTACACAAAAAAAAAGCATTGTGAACATCAGCAAAAATGGTGAAGTAGGGACTTCCAAAATCCTCTCTTTGTTACAAGGAACAGGAAAAATTACAAAAATTGTCAGAATCAAATAATTCAGGACTCTGGAAATTAACCAAAGGCTTACAGAAATTGGGGAGGGTTTATTCAAGAAAAATGACTGATTCTTGATAAGAACAGCAATTTCTGTGGCATTTTAACTTGCCCCAGTCTCATTTCCCCTCTCAGGTTTCAGGGTAACCTTAAAAACCAACAGCCTACATTCATGGTGCAAACCAGCCGCCTAACAGCTGCCAGAGAGGAACAGAATAGGATTAGAACTCCTTCAGATCCTCATTTCCAGAGAATTGTCGTTATTTGAATTATCTGGCAGTTCCCTGGGAGAATTAATACCAATCCTTCAAAAAGTCTTGCAAAAGTAAAAGAGAGGGGGATTTTGATATTTTCTTGATGCCAAAACCAAATAGATCACAAGAAAAAATAAAAACTATAGATCAATAATTCTTGCAAATATACATGCAAATATCCTTAACAAAACACTAGTAAGTTGAATCTAGCAATCTATAAAAAGGACGGAACACCAAGAAAATAGATATTATCCCAGAAAAGCAAAGTTGGTTCAACATATGAAACTCAATCAATATAATACCCCTTATTAATAGAATAAAGGAGAAAAAAACTACCTGATTACCTCAATAGACACAAATAAGCATTTGTGATTAAAAAAAAGTAAAATATAAAGTAACTTCCACAACCTAATCAAGAACTTTGTGTTCTCATTCATGTGGGGAATATAAATAATAGTGAAAGGGAATATAAGGGAAGGGAGAAGAAATGTGTGGGAAATATCAGAAAGGGAGACAGAACGTAAAGACTGCTAACTCTGGGAAACGAACTAGGGGTGGTGGAAGGGGAGGAGGGAGGGGGGTGGGAGTGATTGGGTGACGGGCACTGGGGGTTATTCTGTATGTTGGTAAATTGAACATCAATTAAAAAAAAAGTTCAAAGAAAAAAAAAGATCAATAATTGCAAAGGAGAAATAATAAGTCTTTAAGATATTTAATTTACTATTATTCTTAGGGATATTATGCACTGAGTTGTGTAACTATGTCACATTCTAAAGTATGAGAATGTTGTATATTGTGACGATAATATTAAGTTATATAACATCAAGAAGTTTGATACTTATAAACAACTAAATATTAAAAAAAAAGAACTTTGTGTAGAGACAAGCTTTGTGTGAGGGAAAGGACACACACACACACACTCACACACATATGAGTTTGTTGTGTTTATTTGAATTAGAGACCTTTGATTCCTATTGAAATTAAACTTCAAATGTTCAAATTAAGCATGAAGCTTTCTTAGCGGCTTGAGTAAAATGCTGTTTAAACTCCTTTCTCTTTTGAATAATAATGTTCTCCAAGAAATCTAATGACTAGAAGGTAAAGCCATGTAGCACAAATAGTAGAAGTCCTCATTTGCCTTGGTTAGACAAAGACCACCAGGAAAGTATTCATGATTTCTTCTATGTCTTTTTCTCTTTCCCACCACCCAAAATCCATAAAATTGTTGAGTGTTCCACCGAAGAAAATATCAGCAGATTTTTGTTTGTTTTGTTTTGTTTTGTTTTTTACTATATGCCCATAGGAAAAGACTTGAGGTCAGCTTGAAAGAAACTAAACTATAAATTACATGGAAAACTCCAGGGTATATGGACTGTGGGACTATCTCAGGGGAACAGATCCAGGGTGTTTCTCAAAAGATACTACACATCGTATCAAACCATTCAGGTGTCGGGAGAATTTTCTCTTTTTAAGTCGATGGAAAAGTATATTGTCAGAATAAGGAGCTTAAGGTGTTTTTTTTTTTTTAATTTTCTCTTTTTTTTAAGATTTTACTTATTTATTCATGAGAGACACAGAGAGAGAGAGAGAGGTAGAGACACAGGCAGAGGGAGAAGCAGGCTCCATGCGGGGAGCCCGACATGGGACTCGATCCCGGGTCTCCAGGATCACACCCAGGGCTGCAGGCAGCACGAAACCACTGTGCCAGGCTTAAGTTTAAATAAGAGTTGGGTTATTAGTTACCACTGCCCTAGAGCTTAAGTTTAAATAAGAGGTGGGTTATTGGTTACCAGGCTTCTAGATCATTTAAGCTATTAGTAATCACAACCAGTGCATCAGGAACAGAAGATCAAGTTGGAAGAGGCCTTCATGAAGCAGCAAGCCCTCCAAAAGAAACCAGAACTTCGTGATACAGCAGTTAACCTTCACATGGGCAGGGAGGTTGAACATCCTGCATAGTGCTGCCAGGAAATCCCTATTTTATACTAAGGGGGCTGGCTGGTTGCATATGTAGGATGTCCCATCTCCCCGCCCACTTCATCGAGACGCATACCATAAACATCATCGCCTCACTGAAGAACCACAAAATCTGTGTGTCAAGGAAATACAGGTGCTGAGCTGTATGACTAGAAAGGCACTCTGACAAATGTGTTTAGTAGAGGATGGGGCACTGGATGTTATCACTTTGGCTTGTAAAATGCTCTGGGAGTGGATCTGTAAGCTCACGGTCAAGGTCAAATCGATCCCTAAACTCAAGGTCAAGCTAACAGTAAATTTTTAAAATGCCTCAATGTCAGAAGCAAAAGATTTTGGAGCAGTAGTACAGGGAAGATCCAATAATTCTAAATCAAGTTCATGTGGGTGGAAACAGTCTAATTATCAGAGAAGAATCAAGTTACAAGGGGGTGGGTATGATTCCAAGGGAGAAAGTTAGTGGCATATTCCTGAAAATATTTACAAGATATAACTGATGTCAGATGTAGTATCTAGTCATACCCAGGGAACTCTGTCAAAGGCAAAGGAATAGGAAATATCAAGAACAGGGCTGAATTTTCAAGAGTAGAGGGGCAAGAATAAAATGGTAAGGCAAAATCCAGTCAATCCTATGGGCTGGACTCTTCTGCTCCTGTATTCTAGTGGGAAGATATAATCTCAGAATAAAGAGAAGTCATTTAAATGGAATAAATACAGCTTTATTTTTGAAAATGTACTGTTATACTTAATTTCTCATTTTTCACTGTAAATTGCTGAAAATTTCACTATGGATATGTACATGGGAAATACTGACCTATGGGAGACTTGCTGGGAGATAATTAGTTCTGTTAATAGTACCAACTTGAATGACAGCCTGGGATGCCATCTCAAAAGACTTTGGAGTCCTAAAAAGGGTTTAATTGCTATGCAGTCAAACCTAGGTTAAGTTTTCAATCAACCATCCCTGGCTTTGGCACTCTTTAATTAGTGGCAAGTGGGCCAATCTTAGTCTAAGAGAAAGGCTGACTCTGTTGAAGATTAAAAACATTTGTATCCTTTTTTTCCCTCAGCAGCACAGATTCTCCACTGGAACACTGAATTCAGTGCATGGTTCAGAAATATGTGGTTTTACATCTAAGGACCCAAAATGTGCATGCAAATTTATGGGCAAACTATTGTTTATAAAATTCCCTTATAATTGTCTATGGAGTCTATAGAGATATTCCCTCTTTCATCACTAGTATTGCTAGTTGTCTTCTACTTTTATTTCTCCCTCAATCTGCCTAGAAGTTTATCAATGTTATTGATCTTTTCAAAAAAACATTTCATTCCATTAAAAAAATTTTTTCTGTTAGAGTCTTTTCTCAGTTTCAATGATATCTGTGGTTATATTTACAACTTTCTTTCTTCTGATACTTTCATTTTAATTTACCCTTCTTTGTCCAGGACTTTAAAATGGAAATTAATTAATTCAGATCATGGTTTTGAGATTTTCTTCTTTTCTAAATTAAACCATTAATGTTGGAAATTTCCCTCTGAGCACTGTTTTAGCACCATTGCACAAATTTTCATATGTTTTATTTTAATTTTTATCTAGTTCAAATTATTTCTTCATTGAATTTGAGTCTTCCTCTTTGAAACATAAATAATGTAGAACTGTGTTGTTTAATTTCCAAATACCTGAACTTTTTCAAGATACCTTTTTGTTACTGGTTTTTAGGTTAATTATTTTAAGATCAGAGAGTAGACATTGCATTATAGCAACCATCTTAATTTCTTAAGATTTATTTTGTGGCCCAGTATATGGTCTTTTCTGCTCAATTTTTTGTGGGCTTTTGAAAAGCATGTGTATTCTTCTATTGTCGGATATAGAGTGCTTTATAAATGTCAATTTAGTCAAGTTCCTTGTTAGTGCTACTCAGTATTTTACATCACTGGCAATTTTCTGCCTACTTTTGTCAATTACTGAGGAAAGAAAGTTGAAATCTCAAAGTAAAATTGTGATTATAATTTTGATTTCTTTTTTTTTCCTATCAATTTTGCTTCATGAAATTTGAAGTACTGTTATTAGATACATAAATGTTTAGGATTGTTATATACCCTTGATGGAGTGACATTATCATTGTAACATGGTCTTTGTTATTCCTAGTAATATTATTTGAAATGAAATTTACTTTGATGTTAATACAGCAGCTCCAATAGTCCTTTGATTAGTGTTTGCATTGAGTGTCCCTTTCTATCTTTTTATTGTATATTTATCTCTATCTCCATATTCAAACTTGTAGGGTTCCTTACAGACAGCATATAATTGGGTAATATTTATTTTTGCTTTTAATCCTACATGTCTGTCTCTTTAAATTGATACAATTTATACCATTTACATTTAGTGCAGGTATTGGTTAGTTTGGAACTATGTTTACTATTTTATTGTTTTCTATTTATTCCTTCTTTTCTTATTTCTGAATTATTTTGAGGTTTATGCATTTTATTTTAGTATTCCACTTTTATTGAACTATTGGATTTTTTTACTATATTTTTTGTAAGGTTTTTTTTAGTAATTGCTCTCTAAATTAAAATATACAGACCTGGGCAGCCCTGGTGGTCCAGCAGTTTAGCGCCTCCTTCAGCCCCGGGCGTGATCCTGGGGACCTGGGATCGAGTCCCGCATTGGGCTCCCTGCATGGAGCCTGCTTCTCCCTCTGCCTGTGTCTGCCTCTCTCTCTCTCTCTCTCTCTCTGTGCCTCTCATGAATAAATAAAATAAAATAAAATAATAAAATAAAATATACAGACCTAATATTTCACAATTTCCCTAGTTACTATTTTATCACTTCAAGTGAATACAAAGACCCTATAACCATATAAATTCCTTTACTTTCTTCCTTTTTGTTTTAATTGTAATATGGGATACATCTATATACATGAAAAACATTCCAGACAACATTATAATTTTTGTTTTGAACCATCACATGCATTCTAAAGACCTAAGAAAATAAAAATAATGTATTATATTATATTTCACAGATTATTTACCAATTCTGCTCTTCAGTCATTCATTCTTGAAGTTTACAAGTTTTCTTGTAGTATAATTTCTTTCTTTCTGAGGAACATCTTTTAGCATTTTTAGAGCAAGCTTCCTGACAGTCAGTTTTCTGTTTCACACTCATATGAAAATATCTTTATTTCACAGTCATTTTTTTAAAGATATTTCATTGAATGTAGAATTCTGGATTATGATTATATCTAGCCTCCATTATTTCTGATGAAAAATCTGAAGTTGTTCAAGCCATTGTTCCCTATAAAGAGTCATTTTCTCAGTTGCTTCAGGGTGTTTTCCTTATTCTTCTGTTTTCACCAGATTATGATGTATCTAGGCATGATTATCTACGAGTTTAACCATTTGGGTTTTGCAGAGTGTCTTAAATCTGTCAATTTGTTTTTCATCAAATATGAGAGTTAAACCATTATTTCTTCAAATCTCTTTTCTGTATCAATTTTTCCCCTCCTCAGATTCCAGTGGCCCAAATGTTACACATCTACATATTATTCCATAGATCCCTATTATATTCATTCATTATTATATTCATTTGGATAAATTTTTATTGATCTATATTCAGTTTTAATGACTCTTCATCTGTGTCATCTCCATTCTTTTATTATGACTATTCAGTGATTTTCTTCTTTCAGATGTTATATATTTTTTCAACTCTAAATTCTCCATTTGGTACTTTTTTATAAGTTCTACTTCTTGAGATGTCCTCTTTCTATTTATTTCAAGAGCTTCCACCCTTCCTTCCTTGAGTATGGCTAAGGTAACTGCTTTGAAGACTTTATCTGTAAATTTCTCTTGTTCAATTTATGAATTTAATGTAATTGAAATGTATTTGTTGCATTATTGTTTATAATATTTGTTAATGGTTTTCAGTAAATTATAAAATTTAAGGGGATTCCTTTCATCATCATATAATTAAAATTTTAATTAGGAATAGCTTCTGCATTTTATCAAACTATTCTTCAATATCTATTAAAAGATCATAAAATGTCTTTACGAAATGTTAGTATAAGGTATTACATGGGCAGATTTTTATGATATTGAATTATTTTTGCATTCCTGAAATAGTTTTTGTTTTTACACAATGTATTATCCTTTTGACACTTTGCTAAATTCTATTTGTTAATGTTTTGTTTGTAACTTTGAATCTATGTTGATGAATGTTATTTGTCTCTAGTCTCATTTTTTTCAGTGTTTTATAGGTTTTGATATTCACATTATATTGTTTTATGAAATGAATTATGGAAACTTTTAAACTTTTCTATGGTCCTTCATCTTTTCATACATGTTAACTTAATGAAATTACTTACCATCTTAATTTCTTTTCTAGGTTTGAGATTATTTCTTTTTTGTTTACTCTCTTATATAAAAGGCAAATGCATAAAGCAGTACTTATAAATTTATGTTAATGGTTCCATAATGTGCAAAGATGTAATTTGTGACAAGAACAAAGACAGAAAGAGATATTAACAGAGCAAAAATTTGTATACTACTGAAACAAAATTAGTATTAATTAAAACTTGGGGGCGGCCCAGGTGGCTCAGCAGTTTAGCGCTGCCTTCAGCCCAAAGCCTGATCCTGGAGACCCGGGATCAAGTCCCATGTTGGGCTTCCTGCATGGAGCCTGTTTCTCCTTCTGCCTGTGTCTCTGCCCCTCTCTCTTTCTCTCTCTCTCTCTCTCTCTCCCTCTCTCTCTCTCTGTGTTTCTCATGAATAAATAAATAAAATCTTTAAAAAAATAATTAAAACTTGGTTGTTATAAAACCAAATAACAAATGGTGGAAATAATTCCTTCCATAGATGTAATTATTTTAAATATACATGGACTAAACTGTTCAATTAAAAAACAAAGATTACTGAGGGAGATGCTTGATGGGATGAGCACTGGGTGTTATATGTTGGCAAATTGAACTCCAATAAAAAATTACACAAAATAAAATAAAATAAAATAAAATAAAAGGCAAAGATTAGCAGAATTGTTTATATGATGCCAGAATGGATTTAAGAAGAGCCCTCTCGAATAGAAGGGAAGGGAGAAGAAATGGGTAGGAAATATCAGAAAGGGAGACAGAACATAAAGATTCCTAACTCTGGGAAACGAACTAGGGGTGGTGGAAGGGGAGGAGGGTGCGGGGTGGGGGTGAATAGGTGACGGGCACTGAGGGGGGCACTTGATGGGATGAGCACTGGGTGTTATTCTGTATGTTGGCAAATTGAACACCAATAAAAAATAAATTTATTATTAAAAAAAAAGAAGAAGAGCCCTCTCCACTTGATGGGATGAACACTGGGTGTTATACTATATGTTGGTAAATCGAACTTCAATTTAAAAAAATTAAAAAATCTAAAAAAAACGTAAAAAAAGAGCCCTCCTTTGTATGCTGTCAATAAGAGACTCATTTTAGATTCAAAGTCACAAATAGGTTAAAGTAAAATTGGAAAAGATATCCCATGCAAATAGTAACCAATAAAAGCTGAGGTGGCTATATTGGCATCAGACAAAACAGAACTTAAGACAAAAATTGTTATGAGAGATAAAGAAGGACATTATAAATTAATAAAGTGTCAAAGTATCAAGAAGATATAATAATTTCAAATATATATGCATACAACAGAGACCAAAACATATAGGAAGTGAAACTGACAAAAATGAGGAGAGAAAAAGATCTAAAATAATACTTGGAGACAGGAATATCCCATTTTCAATAATGAATAGAACAACTAAACAGAAGATAAATATGAAAATAGAGAACTTAAACAATACTATGAGTCAACTAATCCCATCAAACATATAATAGAGCACCCTATGCAACAATAGCAGAAAAAGCATTTTTCTCAACTGCACATGAAACATTTGCTGTGATAGATCATATACCAGACCTCAAAACAAGCATTAAAATTTTTAAATATCAGTATTCAAAGGATCTTCTCCAAAATGAAACTAGAAATCAATAACAGAAGAAACTGACAAATTCACAAATATGTGGAATTTAAGCACCACAATCACTATTAAACAACCAGTAGATCAAAGAAGAAATTACAAGTGAAATTGGAAAATATTTTGAGAAAAGTGAAATAAAAACTTATCAAAACTGATGGGATGCAGCAAACACAGTGCTCTGACAAAAATTTATAGCTTTAAATGCCTACATTTTAAAAGAAGAAATATCCCAAATCAAAGACCTAACTCAAGATCTTGAGAAACTAGAGAAGAATAAACTTAACCCAAACTATCAAAAGAAAGAAAATGGTAAAGATTAAAATGGAGATAAACAAAATAAAGAATAGAAAAAAAAAAAAAAAAACAAGAAAGTCCAGGACCACATGGCTTCACTGACAAATTTTACCAAACATTTAAAGAATGAACACCAATTCTTATCAAATTCCTACAAAATAGGTGAGAGAACACTTTGTAACTCATTCAATGAGACCAGCATTACCCAGATACCAAAGCCAGATAATGACATTACAAGAAAAGACAAGTATAGAACAATATTACTAATAAATATAGATGCAAAAATTCTCAACAAAATACTAGCAAATTAAATATCACATCATAGTATACACCATACCCAAATGAGATTTATCACAGGAATGCAACGATGGTTCAACATGTAAAAATCAACTAATGGAATCACATCACATTAATAGAATTAAGGTAAGAAAACCACAAAATCAACTCAATTGATTCAAAAAACACATTTGACAAAAACCCATCACTCTTTTATGATAAGAACACTCAATAAACTATAAATAGAAGGAAACTTCTTCAACATGATAAAAGGTATTTATGAAAAACCCACAGCTAACATTCTACTTACTAGTGAAAGAATGACAAATTTTCTTTTAAGATCAGGAAAAAGACAAGATGGCTGTTTTTACTTCTTCCATTCAACATTGTACTGGAAATTTTATATAGAGCAATTAAGCAAGAAAGAAAATAAAAGGCAAGGGAAAATTAGAAAAGTTAAATTATCTCTATTCAACGATGACTGAATCTTGTAAACAGAAAATCCTAAAGAATCCACACACACAACAATAAATCTAATAAATGAATTCAGCAAAATTGCAGGATACAAGATTAACACCTGAAAAGCAGTTATAGTTCTACATACTAGCTATGAACTGTCCATAAAGGAAATTTTTTAAATGATTCTATTTACAAGAGCATCAAAAAAAAAAAAAAAAAAACCCTCAATTAATAAGAGCTTTAGCCAAAAAGGAATAAAGTACTGATACATGGTACAAAATGGATGAACCTCAAAGATAATATGTTAGTGAAAGAAGCCAGGCACTTATTGCATGATTCCATTTATATAAAATATCCTGATTAGTTAAATCCATAGAGACAAAAACAGATTAGAATTTTTCAGGAGCTGGAGGAGGGGAGAATGGGGAGTGACTGCTTAATGAATAGTGGTCTCCTTTTGGAATGATGAAATGTTTTGTAACTAGAAAGAAGTGATGGTCGTATAGTATTGTGAATGTACTAAATGCCACAGGACTATACACTTTTAAATGATTAATTTTATGTTATGTAAATTTTATGTCAATAAGAAATAGTGTATGTAACACTGAAGGCATTATCATCATCGTCATCATCATTACTTGGAAAATAATGTTTCTCAAATTTCACTTTCTTTAAAAAGCTTAGATTATGAGAGGAAAATAATAAGTAGGCTAAAATGTAAACTAGGTGGTATAATTTGGATACTATGTTCTTGTCTTCTCTCTTTTCTCTTTCAGATTATGTCTGGCCACTACCTAGATATTTGTGCCCCGTCTGGATTTCTTTGGATGTTTTATTTTCTACAGCGTCCATCATGCACCTCTGCGCTATCTCGCTGGATCGGTATGTAGCAATACGTAATCCTATTGAGCATAGCCGTTTCAATTCGCGGACTAAGGCCATCATGAAGATTGCTATTGTTTGGGCAATTTCGATAGGTAAATAACGTTCTTGGCCATTAGAATTGCAGCGGCTATGCTCAATACTTTCGGATTATGTACTGTGAACAACGTACAGACGTCGACTGGTAACATTTGCGTTTAATCGGGATTCTATTTAAGAATTATTCTTAACCTATTTATCTGATATTTAGGTTAACAATAATGAAAGAAATGTATGTTAATATGTGTATGTAAGGTTTCTATTTATGCTGCTAAATTATTTTAAGCATCAATATGCCAATGAATTCTGCAACACAGATACAAAATCTTTGAGATATTTAAAACGATTTGAAGATAAAGATATATGGTAGTCTAAATTTTTTAAATATAGAATTAAAAAATATAAATCTATCACAGAATATTAATCTTAATATTTTATTCTAATTTCATATCTTCTTGAATGGAAAAGTATATAGTGTCATGTGACTCTTCATGAAGTAAACATGACTAAATTTGTGCTATTAATTGACCTCAAATACACTTTTTTGCCTCCGGTTTTAAATATCTCCTTAGGTTCTGCTTATACAATAAGAGAAAAAAAATCCATTTTTTAAAAGATTTGGGGGAGATTGAAGGGAGAGAAATGGTCATCTTATTGCTTGTGATGGAGATATTCACAAATGCCTTAACAATACTAATATTCAAGTCACAAAACTTAACCAGTTGGAATGTACACTAGAAATAAGGATGGACCACTCTTCAATGAAATTCAGGTCACGATTAAGTTATGTGTGTAACCAATAAAAATCTGAAGCTTGAAAATTGGGTTAAGGTGATTTCATATTTTTCAAGTTTCTAATTTCTCTAACATAAGCAAAAGATTCATTGTACACTTCAAATTATTTCCTTTAATAATTTTTAATTGCAGTAGCTAGAATACAATGATAGACACATTAAGAGACAAAACAACATGAATCAGGTATAACATAACAGAAGATAATACAAATGAACTCACTGACACTCAAGATAGTGGAATTACCAGACATAGACTTTAAAGAATTATTTGTATTATGCATGTGAAAATTATAAGCTGAATTTAAATATTTCAATTTTTTTTAATTTTTATTTTTTTAATTTTTATTTATTTTTTATAGTCAAAGAGAGAGAGAGGGGCAGGGACACAGGCAGAGGGAGAAGCAGGCTCCATGCACCATGACCCGACGTGGGACTCGATCCCGGGTCTCCAGGATCACACCCTGGGCCAAAGGCAGGCGCTAAACCACTGCGCCACCCAGGGATCCCTGAATTTAAACATTTCAGCAGGAAACTACAAACTATTAACAGGGACATTTAAGATTTGAGAAGCAGCTGGAAAATTTGGAGCTTAGGCATAACACAAAACCCAAGAACTCAAAGCCAGTTTAGACATAACTAAAAAGAGCATTACTGGAGATTGATTAGAAGAAACAATGATGAATGAAGCAAGGAGAATTGGAAGGATACAAAAGAGAGAAGAAAGAGTAAGATGAGACATATAGCCTGGGTGGTGCAGTGGTAAGCATCCAACTCTTTGTTTCAGCTCAGGTCATGATCTCAGGTTATGAGACAAGCCTCACATCAGGCTCTATGCTCAGCACAAAGTCTGTTTAAGTTTCTCTTCTCCCTTTGCCCCTTCCCCCATGCACTCATGCTTTCTGTCTCTCAAATAAATAAATAAATCTTAAGAACAAAATAAAGTGAGAGAATTTTTACAAGGTGAGTGAAGAATGTCAGAAAAGCAATATTTGAAGAAATAATGGCCTTTGGATTTGATGAAAGACGCTGATTCTCATATTGAAAGAGCTCAACAGACCTCAAGCAGAATGAATAAGAAATCAACATTTGGACCCCTCATAACATTTCATTAAAAAAAGAAAAAAATCAATTTTAAAGAGATAGAGATGAACTTCAATAGAATAATGATAAGATAGATGAATGGCTTCTCAACAGCAACAATGAAAGCGAGGTGTTGAAGTGACAGTGTCAATGTGCTGATAAAAAGTGAATGCTAAATTAAAGCCATATAGTCAGCAAAATTATACCTCAGGAATTGAAGTGAAATGAGGACTTTATTGGGCCAAAAAAAGCCAAGAGAACACAATAAAAATAGACTCCTACTTAAGAAAATCCTAAAGGATGTTCTTAAAACAAAAGAAAATGGCCACAGATAGAAGATTGGAGATGCAAGAAACAGGAACAGTGAAAAACGACACATGTGGAATTACTGTGTTGTACATCTAAAACAAATGTAACATTGTGTCAACTATATGCAAAGTTTATTTTTTAAATGAATCACTGAAAAAGAAAAGAAAATGGTAAATGTATCATTAAATATGAATAAACATTGATTATATAAAATAATATTTATCAAAATTGACCATATAAATCAATTCTCTAAATTTCAAAGTATTGGAATCGTAAAGTGCATATTCTTTGGCTGAAATTCAAATGAGACAGAAATGTTTATCAAAAGATAACTAGAAAATCTCCATATATTTGGAAATTAAGAAATTACTTTCCAACAAGCTTTGATCCAATAGATTTCAAATCCATTGATAATTCTTCATTTATTATTTAAATCATTTATTATTATGTGATTATAAAATTATAATTTTTCTTACTTTATCATTCTTCCTTTATTAGTTAACATTATACTGTAAGGAAGAATTTTCCCCTCCCACCCTTTGTCATTTATTTATTCATATTGGTAAAAACTTTTGCTGTAATCAATATTACTTAAGTCATTACTGTACTTAATTATTTTTTATGCTCAATTGTCCTAGATTATTTCATGAGAACTCCTCTTAATATGTACCATCAGTTTTTGAGCACTTACTTTCTGGCATGAATTATGCCAGATTCACCTTTTATTTTCCATGCCCCAATTCTGAAATCAGTAGTCAATAAAAGGAAACTTTGTTCTTTTTAGTGGTCTATTATTTTATAAAACCAGATATGGAATCTAAGTATGCTCATTGCTACTCAGACATTTTTGCTCCTATATGTCTATGCCTTTAATCCCAATCCAGTAATGCAAGATTCTTCTGACACTTTCCTAATTCCTTGTTATTCCTCATTTTTCTCACAATAAGCAATTTGGTCTCCAAATGCATCTATTTATTTTTTCATTTATTTATTTAATTTCTTATTTATATTTTTAAAAATCCTACAATACAACAAATTCATTTCAGAATATCTAGCCTCATATCAGTACAATAAGTAAAATGCTATTTTAAAATTGTTATTACAATTTTTTTTTGTCTTTAGAATGTTTCCCACCAAGTGTATGTAACCAAAGCATTGTGTTCAAAATGCTAGGATTCATTTGAATTTTTTTCTTCTGTTGGTTCTGTTACCAATTGTTCATAGTTAGGGATTTTTTGGTTTCTGTATACACTCAATATTGATGTACCCCACATTGTTGACTTTATTTTTAATGTGTAAAACCTTAATATCATGTTCCATACCATATGATTTCACTCATATGTGGAATTTAAGAAACAAAACAAACAAAGGTAGAAACAAACAAGCAAAGGTAGAAAATGAAAGAGAGAGTTAAAGCAAGAAACAGACTTTTAAGTATATAGAACAATCTGAGGGTTACTAGAGGGGAGGGCCAAGGGACAATGGGTTGAATAGGTGTTGGAAATTAAGGAGTGTATTTGTGATAAGCACAAGGTGACATATGGAACTGTGGAATCATTATATTGTATGCCTGAAACTAATATAACACTGTGTGTTAACTAACTAGAATTAAAATAAAAACAAATATATATCATGTTCCAAAAGTCAAAACTACACAAATATCAGAGATATGTCAGGCTTTCTTCTATCTATTGGTTAACCCACTCACTAATTTCTGAAGTATATTGCTGGAGATTATTTTTGCAAAAAAAAAAAAACCCCACACATATATTGTTTATCTTTTCTTAGATAAAAGATAAAATACTACATACATGTTAACACATTGACATTTTTCACTTGATAGTATGTCCTGGAACCACTCTATATCAACTCATAGCAAGATGGTAGATGTAAACTGAAATATCATGTATATGGCCAGAACATTGCATTTAAAAGCCAAATTTCTTCTATTTTTCACACCTGCTAGTATTGTACTGGATAGGTACATCATAATTTATTTAACCAATCTCCTGTGTGGTATGAGCATTTGAAGTTGTTTCTCATATCTTGTAATTACTGAGAATTCCACCAAAAATAATCATTTGCATATCACTCTGCATACTTCTCACTCTGTATATGTTTCATACTTTTGGAAATTTAGTTTCAACAAAAATTCCTAACAAAAATTCCTAATTTACCAAGAGGTAAATGTATACATAACAATTAGTAAGGAGTTGAGCCATTTTTCATTCCTACTAGCAATGTAAGAGACCCCGTTTCCCCAAAGCCTTGATAAAAAGTGTATTTTCAAACTTTTAAAATTTTGCCAATCCAATAGGTGCAAAATATCAACTTAGTTTCATTTTGCATCTACTTTATCATGAAAGAAATTGAGCTTGTTTTCTTATGTTTAAAATGCCATTGCTAAATTAGTTATATGCAAAGTGTACCTTTTGCTAATTTTTGTTTTTTAATCGTTTTCTTTCTCAATTTCAATATCTCTTGATACATCACATATAATAAACATTTTACATGTTATAAGTGAAAATATTTTTTACTGTGTTTACTATTTGCTATCACTTATGATGCATCTGGCATGCAGAATTGTTCCTTTTTGCAGTTCATTTTATCACTCAGATTTCATTTCTATGTTGCGTGATTGTATAAATTCTTGCCCCACACTCAGGTTAGATAGTAAATCACACATATCTTGCTCATTGTTTACATTAGGTCTCCAATACATTTGGAGTTTATTTTTTGTATGTGGAATTTATTTTGTACGTGAGATATGCATTCGATTTTATCTTTTTCTGAATAATCATTCAGTTGCTTCATGCTGTTTATTTAAAAGGTTTATGTAGTCTGTAACTTACAATGCCACCTGTATAGTATATTAAACTATCTTCCATACCTGGGCTTATTTTTAAAGTTTATGTTGTATTCCAATAGTTTGTCCATTCATGTGCCAATTCCCCACTGTTTTAATTATGAAGATTCCATAATAAATACTGTCAACCCATATGGTTCATCTTCACTCATAACTCTTATCTTTTAGAGCTTGCCTAGGTATTCTGGAATGTTTAATTTTGCTTATGAACTTTTACATTAAATTTCCTATTCCCATTTCAAAATCCTGTTTGTATTTTGATAGGGGTCTCTTTAAAATTATGAAATAATCTAGAAAGACGGTAACTGAGGTCTAAAAAAAAAAAAATACTTTCTTTAATCTATTTACTAATTTAAATTATGGCCAGTCTGTAACTTAAACTTTACAGCCAAGTTTATCATATGGTCACTTTCATGTCTTCCTTATTGCCATTTATATTTCATCTCACAAGAATTAATTTTGTAGGGCAGCCTGGGTGGCTTAGCGGTTTAGCACCGCCTTTGGCCCAGGATGTGATCCTGGAGATCTGGGATCAAGTCCCACGTCAGGCTCCCAGCATGGAGCCTGCTTCTCCCTCTGCCTGAGTCTCTGCCTCTCTCTCTCTGTGTCTCTCATGAATAAATAAATAAAATATTTTTTAAAAAGAATTAATTTTGTAGCTCTCTTTACTGAAGCTGTTCTCTGCAAATTCATTAGTGACTTCTTAATTATCTAATTCATCAGTTCTCAAACTTTTTGATCTCAAGATATCTTTACACATTTAAACTGTTGAAGGCTATAATTTATATATAGAGATATATATAACTATAAACTAGATATAGTTTATTATATCTATATCTATAGTTTATAGTTTATTTAAACTATATATATATCTCTCAATATTTATTGTCCTAGAAATTAAAATTGAGACTTTTTTATGTATGAATTTATTTAAAAACCAAGAAACCTATTATATGGTAATATAAATAACATGGCTCTTTGAAAAATAGCTGCATTTTCCAAAAAAAAAAAAATGAAGTTAGTGAAGAGTGACATTGTCTTAGACTTTAAAAATCTCTTTATCGTCTGACTTCATAGAAGACAGCAAGATTCTCTGCTTCTGCATCTAATCTGTCTCAGTGAGTTGCTTTGGTTGAATTATGTGAAGAAAATACATATCCTCATATAGATAGGTAGCTTCAATACAAGAAAGTATTTTAATAATGTTTTCAGATAACATTGGACATTTCCTTTGATACTCACTGAAACCCAGTATGTTCTTTAGTTTCTTAAATTTAGTTGCAATATGTGCTTAGAAACCATATCACTGATTTGTTTCATATACTGTTACATTAAAAGCCACTAATTTGTCTTGCGCTTTGATATTTTACCCAAGATTTATCTTGTAACATCAAGCATAGATCAGTTAGAAAATATTGGTTCCCTGAGTTATGCAGATTTCTCAAATATTAATACAATATCAAAAAATCGCATGCATTAGTAATCCCTACCAATCTTACCAGAAAAGTCTCTAAATATTGGAGAAGTGTCAAACTCCCAAGGATGTGTCCAAGTTTTCCAAATTTCCAATATTCACTTGAGAGCTCAAATTTTATCATTAGCGGTAAATACCATCTGTCTTTTTCCCTGACATGACGAGTTCAACACATCCATTTTTAAGAAACTATCTGCCAGGGATGCCTGAGTGGCTCAGCGGTTGAGCGTCTGCCTTTGGCTCAGGGAGTCCAGGAGTCCAGGATTGAGTCCCACATCTGGCTCCATGCAGGGAGCCTGCTTCTCCCTCTGCCTGTGTCTGTTCTGTCTCTCTCTCTCTCTCTCTCTCGGTCTCCCATGAATAAATAAATAAAATCTTTTTTAAAAAGGAAAATATCTGCCAAATATCCAAGTATGAATAATGCTAGTGTGTCTGGCAGTCATTCTTTCAAGGAAAAATATTGTATCACAGGAAAAGGGTCTAGTGCATCCTCCAACTCTAATGACTGCATAAGTATTTTTCCTCAAAGTAACCATCTTATATCAGTATGCAGCAGAAGTACTCTATGTATACTTTCATTTCATCACATGGATTAATGAAAGTAAAAATTTAGTAAAATTAATATTTTTCACTGCTTCACTAAGGGCATTCTTAAATAAAACTTGTCTTTTTTCCTTGAAAGTGTGTGGTGGTGAGCAAAACAATGATTACCTGTACAATTTGGTGTCATGAGTCTTGCTCATGTTAAGGCACCAGTAGTTTTACCCACTATTATTTGGTACCATCACCAAAAGTGTAAACACAGAAAAAACAGCAAATAACACAGTAAATATTATTATGGAAGTAGTTTTGATGTCACCATATCATTGAAAAAGTCTTAGAGACACCCAGTTATCCATGGGCCACACTTTCTAAGAGCTGTGTTTCCAATTTTAGCTTCTTCTGTGGCATTTTGAAGCTGTTGACAATGCTTTCCTCATAATTCTCTCTTCCTTGGCAAGCTATGACATCATTTTTCTTTGGTTTTCTTCACTCTTACCTTTCTGTCTGCTGTTATTTATTCTCTTCATTTTCTGCTTTACTCTCACTCTTCCCCAAGATTCTATTCTTTCCAGTTGCTTATACAGTTTTCTCGGTTTACTTCATCCACAGAAAAAATTAAAATTGATCTACTGTTGACTCTCAAGTAAGCATTTCTATTTCTATCCAGATTATATCCAGATCTCTAGTTTCAGATGTATAGGAGTATAGAGATGAATGTTGGACATGTATCTCAAACGCCATCCTGCCAAATTGCACTCAAAACCTTCCCCCATCTCAAGTTTTTCTTCACCCATTTTTGTTTCTCAAGTGAACAGCAACAACATCTCCCATTTACCCAAAAAGGAAACTGAGAATCATTTTAGAATTCTTCTCTCTCTCCCCATGGCAGATCAACACAACCTATCCTCAACATTCCTTAATATTTTTCACATTCCAGTCACTCCATTTACTCATTTGATTTCTTGATTTATGTCTTTTTTTAATTTAAATTCAAGTTAGTTAACATATAGTGTATTATTAGTTTCAGGGTAGAATTTACTGATTTCTCAGCTGCATATAATACCCAGTGCTTATTATATCAAGTGCCCTCCTTAATGCCCATCATCCAATTACCTCATTCTCTCTGCTTGTTAAGCCTTAATTGTTAACCATTTATGCATTCACATCTCCTTCTCTCCTACCTCTGTGAAAGGAATGATTCTCACCATACCCAAATCACATCTTCACTTCCCTAAGTAAGGCAGGTACACCCATGATAAGAATAATAGTTCTTCTCCAAATCTCCTTGTTCAATTACTCAGAGAATTCCTTCAAACCTGGCTTTATTTTTATATCATTTTCTCCGTGCTTTCTTTATTGTGTGCTTTGACATTTTAACCACCTTGGTTTTCTCATGTTGGTTCACCCTTCTCCTTTGGCCAGGGCAATTTTCTATTGCTATGCGAAATTCTCTACTGTATTAGTGATTTAGTTATTTTGATATGCAGTAAGGTACTGCCTTAAGGAATTTTGTCCACTCTCATGACTCATTAGTAGCCATGGTTCACAAATTCAATGCCTTCCAAATATCTCCTCTATCTCATTTTGCAACCTCTGAAACAATTTTCACTTTAAGTCAGTGGTTCTGACCTAGGTCTATGAATAAAATTCATGGTATCTATAAACTAAAACTTAAAAAAAATTAAGTGTGACATATACAGTAAAGTACACAAATCTTGTGTATAGTTTGATGAATTTCTACAGATGTATTCACCACTGCAATGAACACACAGGAAAAGATAGAGAACATTCCAAATATCCAGAGGATGATCTGTTGCCTCCTTTCTGTAATCTCCTTTGGGTAACCAATATTCTGACTTCTAAAACCACAGATTAGTTTTGCCTATTTGGAACATCATATAAATGGAAGCACATAATATATACTCTTTTATGTATTCTTTATCAATAGTTCTTTTTCATTGTCACATAGTGTTCCATTATATAAACATTTAAAAATGAATTTATCTTGTTAATATTGGTGAATATTTGGTTTGTTTCCAGTGTTTGGATATTATAAATAAAGTTGCAAAGAACTGGAGTGTCCATGCTTTTTAGTGAATAAAAACATTCAATTCTGTTGCTATTTTAACCAAAAGAGAAATCTGAGGATCATTTTAGACTTATTCAGTGTATATTGTCAAAGGTTTTTCCAAACCACTCGTGTCCATTTACAAAACCATCCACAAAACAAGAGGTGAAAGAAATATAATGTAAGAAGTATAAGAAAAAATAAAGTTTTTGCCAAAAATTCATATTTTTGGTCTTAATTGTGGGCCAACACACACATTTTCTATTAGGGCCAGGTAGGAAATATTTTAGAATTTGTGGGCCATTTATGGTCTCTGTTGCATATGTTTTTAACAACCTTTTAAAATGTAAAATAATTCTTAGTCAATACAAATACAGTCTGTAGGCCAAATTGGGCCCGTTGAGTCCCAGTTTGCTAAACTCTGGTCCTAATAATTAAATTATGTTCTGGTAAGTATGTAGTAATGGTCTCGTTTTAGTAATGATTTTTATATCTCTCATGACTTACAATGTTGAAGATTTTTTCTTCTGTTTGATGAATTTTGATGTTTTCTTTCATATCCTTTGTGATGCATCTTTTTGAAACATTCGCCTATTTTCAATTTAGCTATCTTTCACTAATTGATTTCTCGAGGTCTTTTTTACATTCTAGATTGAGTATTTTTCTGAATAAATATATTCAGAATATTTTCTCTTAGTCTGTGCCTAGTTTTCTACTATTTTAATGAAGTTCACTCTGTCAGTGTTTACTTTAATAGAGATTTTTACATCCAGTGTAAGAAAATTTTTTCTATCCAAAGTTCAAGAGGATAAATCCCTCTGGTTTTGGTGTTGCTTTGTTTTTTCTTAATAGTTTCATGATCTTAGCTTTCACATTTAAGTCTAATAGACATCTTACTTTAATTCTTGCAGTGGTTGGATTTTTTTTTCCCCATTGACTACCTAATTGATTCAACACCACTTATTAAAAAGATTATCCTCGGGGTCACCTGAGTGGCTCAGTTGGTTAAGCATCTGCCTTCGGCTCAGGTTATGGTTCCAGGGTCCTGGGATTGAGCCCCCCACATCAAGCTCCATACATACTGTTTCCTATAGTGGCTTTAGCAATTTACATGCCTACCGACAGTGCACCAAGGTTCCTTTTTCTCCACTTCTTTGAAAACACATGTTGTCTCCTGTATTTTTTTTTATTTTAGCCATTCCAATAGGTATGAGGTAATATTTCATTGTGGTTTTGATTTGCATTTCCCTGATGATTAATTATGTTGACCACTGTTTTGTGTACCTGTTGACCATTTATAGGTCTTCTTCGGAAAAATGTCTATTCGGGTTTTTTGTCCATTTAAAAAACTTTTTAAATAAGTTGTTTTTTATTTTGAAATAATTGTAGATTCACATGCAGTTCTAAGAAATAAGAAAGAAATTCTGCATACTCTTTTTTAAGTTTTCAGCATGGTAACATCTTCCTTTACCCATTTTTTAATTGGGTTGTTTTCCTGTTATTGAATTATATGAATTCCTTACATATTTTAGATTTTAACCCCTTATCAGATACATGGCTTACAAATATTTCCTCCCACTCCTTTGGTTGCCTTTTCATCTTTTGATTGTTTTCTTTGCTATGAAAAAGCTTTTTAGTTTGATGTAGTCCCATTTATTATTGCATTTGTTGTTTGTACTTTTGGTATCACATCCAGAAAAATCTTTGCCAACACTGAAGTCAAGGGACTTTTTCCTTATGTTGTTTTTCTAGGACTCGTGTACTTTTAGGACTTACATTTAAGTCTTTAATCCATTTCAAGTTAATTTTTGTGAATGGTGTTAAGATTAGGGTACAATTTCATTCTTCTGCATGTGAATATGCAGTTTTCCCAGTATTATTTCTTGAACAGACTATCCTTTCCCCCATTGAGTATTCTTGGCTCCCTTGTCAAATATTTGTTGAAGATATATGCATGGGTTTATTTCTGAGCTTTTGATTATGTTCCATTGGTCCATGTGTCTGTTTTTACACCAGTACCATAATGCTTTGACTATAATAGCTTTGTAGTATGGTTTAAAATCAAGAAGTATAATGCCTCCAGCTTTGTTGTTATTTCTCAAATTACTTTGGCTGTTTGGTGTCTTTTCTGGCTCCATACAAATTTTGGCATTGTCTTCTCTATTTTCGTGATAAGTGCCATTCAGATTTTGAAAAAGAGTTTCATAGAATTTATAGATGGCTTTGGGTAGTATGAACATTTTAACAATATGAATTCTTCCAATCCATGAGCACACATATATTTCCACTTATTTATGTCTTCTTCAATTTCTTTCACCAGAGTCTTACAGCATTCAGTGCACAGATCTTTTTATGAAATTGCTTAAACGTGGAATGCCTGGGTGGCTCAGTGGTTGAGCGCCTGCCTTCAGTCTAGGGTGTGATCCTGGAATCCCAGGATCAAGTTTCACATCTGGCTCCCTGCATGGAGCCTGCTCCTCCCTCTGCCTGTGTCTCTGCCTCTCTCGCTCTCTGTGTCTCTCATGAATAAATAAAATCTTAAGACAAAACAAAACAAAAAACAAATTAAACATATTCCTAAGTATTTTATTGTTTTGATAAGACTATAAATGGGATATTTTTCTTTATTTTTTCTTCAAATAGTTGTTAGTGTATAAAAATGCAACTGATTTCTGTATGTTGATTTTTTTGTAACCTGAAAATGTATTAGTTTATTAGTTCTAATAGTTTTTTGGGAATGTCTTTGGAATTTTCTTTTTTTTTAAGATTTTATTTATTTATTCATGAGAGACACACAGAGAGTGGCAGAGACATAGGTGGAGGGAGACGCAGGCTCCCTAAGAGGAGCCTGATACAGGACTCAATCTCAGGACCCTGGAATCATGCCCTGAGCTGAAGGCAGAGGTTCAACCACTGAGCCACCCAGGCGTCCCAGTCTTTGGTATTTTCTATATATACAATCATGTTAGCTGTAAACAGAGACAATTTTACTTTTTCCTTTCGGATTTGGATTCTTTTTATTTATTTTTTTGCCTAATTGCTCTGGCTAGGACTTTCAGTGCTATAGTGAATAAGAGTAGTAAGAGTATGCATCTTTGTCTTGATTCTGATCTTAGAGGAAAAGCTTTCAACATTTCACCGTTGAGTATGTTAGCTATAGGCTTGTTATATACGGTCTTTATTATGTTGAGATACATTCCTTCTATACACAATTTGTTGAGAGTTTTTATTATGAGAGAAAGTTGAATTTTGTAAAATACTTTTTCTGCATTTTTCTTTTATCTCTATTGAGATAATCATATGATTTTTACCTTTCATTCTACTAATGTGTAATACATTAATTTGCATATGCTAAATTATTTTTAATACCAAGGATAAATCCCACATGATCATGGTGTATGCTCCTTTTATTGTGCTGTTGAATTTAGTTTGCTAGGATTTTGTTGAGGATTTTTGCATATATATTCATCAAAGCTATGGATCTGTAGTTTTCTTTTCCTGTAGTGTCCTTATGGCTTTAGTATCAGGGTAATGCTAGCCTCAAAAGTTTGGGAGTGATCCTTCTTTTTCAAGTTTTTGGAAGTATTTCAGAAAGATTGGCAGGATAAAAATAATACAAGAACAAATAAGTCTACTTTGCCTGATATAAGTATTGCTCTGACTTTCTTTTGACATCTACTTGCATGATAAATATTATTCCATCCCCTCACTTTCAATTTGCAAGTGCCTTTATGTCTAAAATGAGTCTCTTGTAGGCAGCACATATATGGGTTTTGGGTTTTTTGTCCATTCTAACATCTTGTGTCTTTTGATTGGAATGTTCAGTCTATTTACATTCAGATAATTATTGATAGGTATATATTTATTGCCATTTTATTACTTGTTTTGTCATTGTTTCTGGAGATTTTTTTCTGATCCTTTCTTGTCTTTATCACTTTTTGTCTCTCCTTTCCACTCAAAGCGTCTCCTTTAATATTTCTTGCAGGACTGGCTTAATGGTCATGAACTCCTTTAATTTTTGTTTGTCTGAGAAACTCTCTCTCTCCTTCGATTCTGAATGATAGCCTTGCTGGATAGAAGATTCTTGGCTGCTGATTCTTCCCATTCAGCACTTTGAATAATATATCATTCCACACCCTTCTGGCTTGCCAAGTTTCTGTAAAGAAATCTCCAACTAGACTTATGAGTTTCTCCTTGTAAGTTAAGGAATTCTTTTGTCTTGCAGCTCTTAAGATTTTTCTGTATCATTTTGTTTTGCAGATATAATTACAATATGCCTTGGTGTGGGCCTGCTTTGTTGATTTTGATGCAAGTTCTCTGTGCCTCCTGAATCTGGATGTCTGTTTTATTCTTCTTTTACAAGATTGTTTCGGCTATTCTGGGTCCTTTGCATTTTCATATAAATTTTATAAGCAGTCTGTCAATTTTTTAAAAAAATAAGGCATCTAGGATTTTTATAAGAATTGTATTGAATCTGTAGATCATTTTGTAGAGTATTTTCATCTTAACAATATTAAGTCTTTCAATCCATTAAAGCCAGATATCTTTCCATGTATTTAGAATTTCATATATTCTTTATTTTCTGTAAGGATTTTTTTTTCCAGTTTTCAGTGTACCAGTCTTATACTTCTTTTGTTAAATTTATTCCTAAATATTATATTATTTTTAAATATTAATGAAATTAGAATTGTTTTATTCACAGATTGTCCATGCCTATTATATACTATTTCAATTTATTATTTTATATTGATTATGTATCCTGAAGACTTGCCAATCTCATTTCCTAGTACAATATCATATAACTGTCAAATACAGGTGGTATTACTTCTTTTAAATCTGGATGACTTTCATTTCTTTTTCTTGCCTAAATGCTTTACTTAAAACTTCAGGTATAATATTAATAAACAGAAGTAATAAAAGCATACTTATGTTGTTCCAATCTTATGAGAAAAGTTTGCAGCCTTTGAGAATGAAGTATGATATTAGCTGTAGGTGTTTTGTAGATGTTCTGTCTAAAGTTAAGGAGTTCTTCTTTTATTGTATGTTCACTATTTTATCATAAAAATTCATTGGATTTTGTCCTTTGTCTTATTAATATGGCATGTTGTATTAATCGATTTTCATATACTGACACAACCTTGCATTCCTTGGGTAAATCCTATTCAGTCATGAAATATAATCATTTCTATGTGGTTGGACTTGGTTGACTAATATGTTGTTGAGGAATTTTGTGCCTATATTAGTAAAAAGTATGCCTTTGTGGTTTTCTTTTTGTATGATATATTTTTCTGTTTTTGGTCCCAGGGTAATCTTGGCTTCATAAAATTAGATTGGATATTATCTTTCCTTTTCTATTTTTTTGGAAGAGTGTTTGAATGGTACTAATTCTTCTTTAGACATTTGATAAAATTAACCAATGAAGCCATCTGAGCCTGGGAATACTTAGACAGAAGGTATTTTTTAAGTTTTTATTTAAATTCCAGTTAGTTAACATACATTGGAATATTAGTTTCAGGTATACAATGTAGTGATTCAACACTTCCATATATGAAGTGCTCATCACAGTAAGTATGCTCCTTAATCCCCATTACTTATTTCACCCTTCCCCTCTCCCACCTCCCTTCCAATAACCATTGGTTTGTTCTCTATAGTTAAGAGTCTGTTTCTTGGTTTTCCTCTCTTTTTCCCCCCATGTTTGTTTTGTTTCTTAAATTCCACATATGAATGAAATCATATGGTATTTGTCTTTCTCTGACTGACTTAACTTCACTTAGCATAATACTATCTAGTCAGAATGTTTTTTCTTTAATGACAAATTGAACCTCTTATTACAGGTCAGATTTTCTTTCTTCCTTTCTTCCCTTCTTCTTTCCTTTCTTCCCTTCTTCTTTTCTTTCTCTTTCTTTTCTTTCTTTCTTTCTTTCTTCCTTTCTTTCTTTCTTTCTTTCTTTCTTTCTTTCTTTCTTTCTTCTTTCTTTCTCTTGATAGTTGACATGTTCATAGGAATTTGTCCATTCCTATAGATTTTCTAATTGGTTGGCATACAATTAATTTTAGTATTTCTTTATAATCCATTTCACTCCTATCATATCCTTCTTTTATTCATATTTCTGATAATTTTTATCTTTACTTTTTATTCTGGTAAATCTAGTTAAAGTTTTTCAGTGTTGGAGATCTTCCCAGAGAACCAACATTTGCTGTTTTCCATTTTATCCTAAAGGCTATTGCCATTTCCTAAAGGAAATGCTTGCTAGCAACAAATTACTTAGCTGAAAACATCAAATTTCTCTATCATTTTTAAAGAATAACTTTTCTGGACATAGTATTATTGGTTGGCAATATTTTTATTTCATGATTTTGAATATGTCATCCAACCATCTGGACTCTGTAGTTTTTGGTGGGAAATTAGACTTATTGAAGATCCCTCATATTTGATAAGTTGCTTCTCTTTTGTAGCTGTCAAGATTCTCTCTTTGTCTTTGGATTTTGACAATTTCATTATGTTTCTTGGTATGACTCTCTTTAATTTAGTATGCTTGAAATTCATGGAACATCTTGGATGTGTAGGTGAATGTTTTTCTTCAAATTTGAGGATTATTTTGCCATTATTTCTTCAAATAGTCTTTCTGCTTTCTGTCTCATTTATGTTTTGGGGACTCCCATTTTTCATATGTTGATGGTGTCTCACAGGTTTATGAGGCTCTCTTCCCTTCCTTCATTCTTTATGCTTTCTGTTCTTCAGAATGCCTTATCTCAATTGACCTGTGTTCCTGTTTACTGATTCTTTCTTCTGCCAGTTCAGATTTGTTGCTGAGCATCTCTAGTTAATGTTTCATTTTGGTTATTATAGTTTCAAATCCATAATTTCTATTTAATACTATTTTATGATTTCTGTGTCTTTATTGATATTGTCTATTTGATGAGACATTATACTCATACCTTTCTTTAGTTCTTTAGACAAAGCATCCTTTATTTCTTTGAACATAGTTAAAATAAAGTCTTCATCTAATAAGTTAACGGTCTGTAGTTTCCCCAGAAATAATTTCTTTTGATTCTTTTTTTTCCTTGTATGGTCCATATTGTTTTTGTGCATGCATCACAAGTTTTTTGTTACAATCTATACGTTTTGCTTTTCTTAATACTTTTTTAAAAGATTTTATTTATTTATTCATGAGAGACACAGAGAGAGAGGCAGAGACATAGGCAGAGGGAGAAGCAGGCTCCTTGCAGGGAGCCCGATGCTTGACCCGGGATCATGCCCTGAGCAGAACGCAGACGCTCAACCACTGACCCAATCAGGCGTCCCTAAATGTTTTAAATAATATAACACCTTCAAAAATCTGTTTCTTCCCCCTCCTAAGAGTTTTATCTTCTTGCTGTTAGTAATTGCTGCTGATTTTTCCTTTTGTTACTATCCTAAACTAACTCTATAAAGTTTGTATTCTTTGTTGAGTGTGGTCACTAAAGTTTCTACTAAGTTAGCTAAGTGATTAGCTTATAATTTGAGGATTTCCTTAAATAACAGGACCACCATCTCTCAAACTTTATTGAAGGTATGTGTGCATATGGAACATGTCTTTATATATATATTATATATGTAATATAAAATATGTAAATATTTAATATTATAAATATATAATATACTATATAATATATCATATATATTAAATATATCATGTGTCATATATAATATATTGATATTAAATATAATATATTATATTAGGTATATATAATATATATTTTTTATTGAAGTTCTATTTGCCAACATATAACACCCAGTGCTCATCCTATCAGGTGCCCTCCTCAGTGCTCATCACTCAGTCACCCCATCCCCCTGCCTGCCTCCCCTTCCACTACCCCTTGTTCACTACCCAGAGTTAGGTGTTTCTCATGCTATGTCACCCTCTCTAACTTTTCCCACTCATTTTCCCTCCTTTCCCCTATAAATCCTTTAACTACTTCTTATATTCCCCGTATGAGTGAAACCATATACTGATTGTCCTTCTCCGATTGACTTACTTCACTCAGCATAATACCCTCCAGTTCCATCCATGTTGAGCAAATGGTGAGTATTCATCCTTTCTAATGGCTGAGTAATATTCCATTGTATATATAGACCACATCTTCTTTATCCATTCGTCTGTTGATGGACATCGAGGCTCCTTCCACAGTTTGGCTATTGTGGACATTGCTGCTATAAATATTGGGGTGCAGGTGTCCTGGTGTTTCACTGCATCTGTATCTTTGGGGTAAATTCCCAGCAATGCAATTGCTGGGTCATAGGTTAGCTCTATTTTTAACTCTTTGAGGAACCTCCACACAGTTTTCCAGAGTGGCTGCACCAGTTCACATTCCCACCAACAGTGCAGGAGGTTTCCCCTTTCTCCACATCCTCTCCAACATTTGTTGTTTCCTGTCTTGTTAATTTTCCCCATTCTCACTGGTGTGAGGTGGTATCTTATTGTGGTTTTTATTTGTATTTCCCTGATGGCCACTGATGTGCAGCATTTTCTCATGTGCATGTTGGCCATGTCTATGTCTTCCTCTGTGAAATTTCTGTTCATGTCTTTTGCCCATTTTATGATTGGATTGTTTGTTGCTTGGGTGTTGAGTTTAATAAGTTCTTTATAGATCTTGGATACTAGCCCTTTATCTGATAGGTCATTTGCAAATATCTTCTCCCATTCTGTAGGTTGTCTTTTAGTTTTGTGGACTGTTTCTTTTGCTGTGCAGAAGATTTTGATCTTGATGAAGTCCCAATAATTCATTTTTGCTTTTATTTCCCTTGCTTTCATAGATGTATCTTGCAAGAAGTTGCTGTGGCCAAGTTCAAAAAGGGTGTTGCCTGTGTTCTCCTCTATGATTTTGATGGAATCTTGTCTCACATTTAGATCTTTCCTCCATTTTGAGTTTATCATTGTGTGTGGTCTAAGAGAATGGTCTAGTTTCATTCTTCTGCATGTGGCTGTCCAATTTTCCCAGCACCATTTATTGAAGAGACTGTCCTTTTTCCAGTGAATAGTCTTTCCTACATTGTCAAATATTAGTTGACCATAGAGTTGAGGGCCCATTTATGGGTTCTCTATTCTGGAACATGCCTTTAATGCTAAGTCTGGCAGTTTGCAACTCTCCCTTAGCCTTCAATTTCTGCTTGCACAGGGCTTCAAAGTGATCCTTAGATGAGCACTTAGGTCCTCCCTAGATTTTTCTCCAAACTACACACAGCGCCCAACCACATACACATACATACGCATGCTCATGGCCTTCTAGATTCCCAGGAATGTTTTGTAGCTTTGAAAATACCCCTGTGAACATCTCATTCTATTGATTTGCCTTGTAAGTTTTTTGCTCAGCATGTTTTTTAACCCCACTTATTACCACCTCATGCAACTACAATGCTTCACTACTGTCATTGGTTTGTTTTGATAAATTGACACCCAGGTCATTTTTTAACCTCTTTGGCATTCCCTGGAAAACCCCACTTGCAGGGTTTGTTGCATTTGACCTGACTTAGCAGCATTAGTGGACGCTGCTTCAAGATTCTTTATTTTTTGTTGTACGCCCAGTATTGTGGATATTACATTACAAAGACCCTTACTTGTGTCACTTTTCTTTGTAACTATTTTTTTTCGAATTTTATTCTAAAATTAAATTATCAGCACATCACCTGGATACTGTATCAGACTTAGTCTGGGAAAAACGCTGTTTTACTTTACTCTACCTAGAGAATATTCCTTACTCCTAGGGTATGGCTTTACTTCGATCTCAACTAAGGGCCTTGAATATTTATCAAGAGCAGTCCACTATGTTTGTGCAATCTCTAAAATCTCAGCTTAGCCTTCCAGACTTTTGTCGTTATATGCCAGCCACCCAGAAGACTCACCCAGGTTTTACATCTCAGGCCAAAGACATATGAAATTTTATGTAAATTTTAATGAAACACCTGTGGGCCCTTCCTCTCTTGGGTGGGCATAACACCCAAGTTCAAGTCATCTTTCAGTTCCGAAATATGATTTCTGTCTCAAATTCCCAGCATAAGTGCCACTCTTTGGACTCTTTTTACTCAAAACAGTATCACAATTGCTCATCAGAAGGAAGCTCATATGAATATGGGCTCAAATATAGGCTTCTCTTTTTTTAAAGATTGTATCTCTGCATAGTTTGCTTATCCAATGAGTGTAAATAATTGTGTAATATATTTGGTACAGATTTATTTTCTCCTTTTGTTATTGAATATAATGTCCATATGATAAAATGTATAGGTTATTATATATAGAAGTTGATGAGTAGGAAAAATGATAATTTCCATGAAACCACCAGAAAAAAAATCAGGATTTAAAATAATTCTACACTCAGTAATTGCCTTCATTCACTTTCCAGGCAATACACCCGTTCTGTTCTTTATCACTAACATTTAGTTTTACATATTTCAGACATTCAAATAAAAGCAAATATACATTGCATTCTCATATCTCTTTCATCTTTTCTTCGATATGATTTTGAGTTATATCCATTTTGTTACACTTACTTTTTATTTCTAAGTAACTATCATTACATGAATATACTAGCACTTGTTTATTGAATTACCTCTGGATGGATGTTTGTATTCTTTTCAGTTTGGGATTATTAGAAATAAAATTGGTATGATTAGTCTTGTGCAAAATCTATTTTAGGTCATATGTTTTTATTTCTCTTGGATAAATGCTTCAGGAATGGAATTGCTGGGTCAAAACAAAGATGTAGGTTTTTATCTTTATATAAAAACTACCAAACCACTTTTTAAAGTGGTAGTAGTATTCTGTATTCCCACCAGCAAATGTGTGACTTCTACTTCATCCTCAACCTCATTACCACTTGATATTGCCAATCTTTTAAATTTTGAGCTAATTTTAGACTCCCTTTATATCTTTCATGCTACTTTGCTGAATGTTAACATTTGTATACCCATAGTACAATGATCAAAAACAAGAAATCAACATGCGGTACAGTATAAAGTACATATTTTATTCAAATTTTACAAAATTATCCACTAATGTCCATTATTTGTTTTCCATACCTTATCTAGGATCCCATGTTGTATTTAAGTGAATTGAGTAGCTGTAACTGCATCAAATGAATTCTGATCATTCTTTTTTTCATTTTTATCCAATTCCAAATATTTTCTACTTTTCTTTGTTATGGCTTCTTTGATCTATGGGTCATTTAGAGATGTGACGTTTAATTTCCAAATACATGGAAATTTTCTACCTGTCTTCTGATATTAATTTCTCCTTTGAAAACTTTCTTCTCTGCAGTCACACACTATTTTCTCAATCTCTTATCTTTATTGAGAATTTTAAATGTAAGTCAAAGATCTCTTTTGGATAATATTTACATTGCATTGAAAAATATATTGGTTATTTTTAGGTATTTTTTATTGATTTACAACATAATTCCACAGTGGTAGGAGAACAGACTATATGATTTCAATTTCTTTGGATCATGAAACTTTTTGAGTCTTGTTTTATGTCCCTGGATATATTACTGCATCCCTTGTTAATAGTCTATGGTATCCTGAATAGAATTTGAATCCTTCTATTGTGTAAAATATTGTATAAATCTTAATATGTTTAATTGGTTCACAGTGCTATTTGGGTCTAATATATTCTTACTATTCTGTGCATTCATTCTATTAATTTCTAAGTTTAGTATTGAAAATTTCAACTATACATCTTAATTTATCTATTTTTCCTTTCAATTCTGTTGGATATTACTTCATGTATTTTGGGGCTGTGTTATTAGGTGCATATATATTTTTTAATCATTATATCATCCTGGTATCTTAGTTCATCTATAGCTATGTTATCTATTTTCTCTAATAATCATATTTTTAAGTATATGTTATTTGAAATATACATCCACTATAATGTGTAATGCATATCTTTTCATATATATTTCAATTCTTAATTTTTAATATATGTGTTTTTGTAATTAAAGTATATCCTATGTAAGCAGCAAAAAATTTAGTCTCTCTTTTTAAAACTTTTACCCAATTTGATGACCTCTGTCTTTTGATTAGTGTTTAGTTGATTAGAATTTTTTTTAGTTGATTAGAATTTAATGTGACTATTGAGATTGTTATATTTAGGTCTTCATTTTTTATGTTTATTTTCAGTTATCTTATTTATCTTATATTTTTATTGTTCCTTTTTCTTTCTTTCCTGCTTTTCTCTTTATGATACAATTAATATGCCATAAAATGTACAATTTAAAAATGTACACTTTAGTAGTTTTTAGTATATTCACAAAGTTGCACACCATCACTACAATTTATTTACAGAACATTTTATGACACACAAAAAAAGTGTATCTATTAGAAGTCATTTGCCATTCCCCCTTCTTATCAAACCCTAGAAACCACTAATCTCCTTTTTGTTTTCATAGATTTGCCTATTCTGGATATTTCTTATAAATGAAATCATACAATATGTGGCCTTTTCTATCTGCCTTCCTTCAAATACTATATTTCCACTTCGTCCATTTTGTAGCATATATCAGCACAGTTGAACCTTGAACAACATAGGGGTTAAGGGTGCCAACCCTCTATGCAATTGAAAATCCACATATAACTTTGTCTCCTCCAGAACTTAACTACTAATAGCTCACTGTTGATCAAAAGCCTTACCAATTACATAAACAGTCAGTTAACACATACTTTGTGTGTTATACATATTTTATAACATACTCTTATGATAGGAAAGAGAAAAAAATGTTATTAAGGAGACCATGAAGAAGAGATAATGTTATTAAGGAAATCATGAAGAAGTGAAATACATTTATAGTACTGCAGTGTATTTATTGGGGAAAAAAATCCATGCAGTTCAATGTTGTTCAAAGGTCAACTGTACATCATTTACTTTTTTCTGTTTGTTTTTAGCAATTTGTTAAGATATAATTCAGCTATAATACAATTCATCAATTACAGTTCAATAGTTTTTAGTATTTTCATAGATGTGTGCAATTGGCACCACTATCAGTTCTCAAACATTTTCATCACCACAAGGAGAAACTCTATATCTATCAGCACCCCTACTACCCAACCTCCCCATGCCTAGGCAAGGATTAATCTATTATCTGTCTGTATGGTTTTGCCTATTCTGGGAATAGTTGGGACCTCATGCAGTTGTAATTGTATATTATGTGGTCTCATGTACTTGGTTTTTTCACTTCGTAATGATTTTAAGTTTCATCAATACTGAACCATATATCTATAATTTCCTTTCTGTAGCCTGAAAAAGATCTCTCTCTCTCTCTCTCTCTCTCTCTCTCTCTATATATATATATATATATATATATATATATATACCACTATTTATTCTTTGATTTTTCCGCTGATGTGCATTTGGGTCGCTTCCAGTATTCTCTTATCATGAATAATGCTGCTAAGAACAATTATGGAACTTTATTTTAATAATTTTCAATTCTCTGGGTACATAACTATAGAATCCTTGGGTTGTATTTTAACTGTCAAATTGCTGTTCAAAGGTGATATCCCATTATAAATTCTCATCAACCATATAGAAGAGTT
The DNA here is from genome assembly GCF_053574225.1 of Canis aureus. NCBI lineage: Eukaryota > Metazoa > Chordata > Mammalia > Carnivora > Canidae > Canis > Canis aureus. The sequence continues at coordinate 36,391,458 of NC_135649.1, read as the reverse complement.
CCAATTTCTTCATATCATTACCAACATTTTTGTTGTCTATACTTATGATTGTACCCATCCTAGTGTGTATAAAAAGTGGTATTTCATTGTGGTTTTGATTTGCATCTCCCTACTAAGAAATGATGTTGAGCATAGTTACTTGTGTATATTGGCCATATATACATATTATTTGAAGAAATATGTGTTCATATTATTTGCCCAACTTTAGACTTAAAATTACATTCCGCTGATCTATATGCTTATTCTTCTGTTGGTACCACATGGTCTTGATTATCATTTTTGTAAGAAATTTCAAAATCAAGAAGTGTGAGTTCTCCTTCCGTTTTGGTCTATTTTAAGATTATTTTGACTATTCTGGGTCCTTTGCAATTCCACATGAATTTTAGAGTTGGCTTGTCAATTTCTTAAAAAGTCAGCTAGGATGCTGACAAGAATTGTCTTAACCCTTTAGATCACTTTGGGGAGTATTTTCATCTTAACAATTTTAAATCTGATCCATGGACATGAGCTTTTTTCCATTTATTTAAATTCTTTGTTTCCTTTCAACAATCTTTTGCAGTTTTCAATGTAAAAGTTTCGGATTTCTTCTGTCAAATTTATTTCTAAGTACTTTATTCTTTTCAATACTATTGTAAGTTGATTTTTTTTTAATTTCACTTATTGGATTGTTCCTTGCTGGTGTACAAAAATATACTTAGATTTTATAAATCGATCTTGTATCATGCAATCTTATTAAGTCATTTATAAAGTTGTACTAATTTATTACTGGATTCCTTAGAATTTTCTATATACAAGATCATGACAGGGATCCCTGGGTGGCTCAGTGGTTGAGCGCCTGCCTTCAGTCCAGGGCATGATCCTGGGGTTCCGGGATCGAGTCCCACGTCAGCTCCCTGCATGGAGCCTGCTTCTCCTTCTGCCTGTGTCTCTGCCTCCCTCTCTCTCTGTGTCTCTCATGAATAAATAAATAAAATCTTAAAAAAAAAAAAAACAAGATCATGACATCTGCAAAGATAGTTTTAATTTCTTGTTTTCCAACCTGGAAGCTTTTTATTTCATTTTCTTCTGCAATTGCCCTCTCTAGAAACTCTATTACAACATTGAAAAGAAGGGGCCAAATTAGACAGCCTTCTTTTGTTTCTGTTCTTGGGATGAAAGCAATAGGTCTTTCACCATTAAGTAACAGGTTAACTGTGGGTTTTTCATAGCATACCTCAAAGATAGTGCAGGTTTGGCTCCAGAAGACCAAAATAAAGCAAGTCAAATGATTTTTTAGCTCCCCTGTGCATATGAAAGTTATGTTTACATGATACTGTAGTATATGAAGTGTGCAATAGCATTATGTTTAAAGAGTAATATGCATAATTTAATTAAAAATAACTTATTACAAAAAAATGCTCATCATCTTCTAAGCTTTCAAAGAGTTGTAATATATTTGCTTGTGGAGAATCTCACCTTGGGATTGATGGCTGATGACTGATCAGGGTGGTGATTGCTGAAGTTAGGGTGGTTGTGACAATTTCTCAAAATAAGACAATGAATTTTGCTGCATCAGTTGACTCATCCATGAATGATTTATCTGTAGCATGTGTAGTGCTATTTGATAGCATTTTACAGACAGTAGAACTTCTTAAAATTGGAGTCAATCTTCTCAACCCCTGACACTGCTTTATCAGATAAGTTGATAAAAATGTTCTAAAAACCTTGACATTTCAACAATCTTCACAGCATTTTCACCAAAAGTAGAGTCCATCTCAAGAAACCACTTTCTTTGCTCATCTATATGAATCAACTATTCATTGAAAGTTTTATCATGAGAGTGCTGCAAGTAAGTCACATCCCCAGACTCCACTTCTAATTCTAGTGCTCTTACTATTTCCACCACATCGGCAGTTACTTCCTGTACTGAAGTCTTGAGCTCTCAAAGTCATCCATGAGGGTTGGAATCAGCTTCTTCCAAATTCCTGTTAATGTTGATATTTCGACCTTTTCTCATGAATCATAACTGTTCTTAATGGCATCTAGAATAGTGAGTTCAAAATTTTTTAAAGTTTTTATTTAAATTCTATTTAGTTAACACACGGTAATATTGGTTTCAGGAATAGAATTTATCAATTCATCACTTACATATAACACCCAGTGCTCATCACAAGTGCCCTCCTTAATATCCATCATCCATTTAGCACATCCCCTGCCCTCCTCCCTTCTTTCCCTTCCCTTATGTTCATCTGTTTCTTAAATTCCACATATGAGTGAAATCATATGGTATTTGTCTTTCTCTGACTGACTGACTTTGCTCAGCATAACACACTCTAGATCCATCCACATCATTTAAATGGCAAGATTTCATTCCTTTTAATTTTTTTAAGATTTTATTTATTGGTTTAGAAAGAGAGAAAGCATGTACATGGGTGGGGGAGGGGCAGAGGAGGAAGAAGAGGGAAAAGCAGCCTCTGTGCTGAGCATGGAGCCCTACAGAGCGCTCAATCCCATGACCCTGAGATCATGACCTGAAACCAAGAGTCAGATGCTTAACCAACTGAACCACCCATCATCCCAAGATTTCATTATTTTTGGTGATTAATATTCCATTGTGTGTACATATGTGTGTATAGAAATAGATGATAGATAGATAGATATATCTTCTTTATCCATTCATCAGTTGATGGCAGTTGGGCTCTTTCCATAATTTGGCTATTATTAATAATGCTGCTATAAGTATTGGGGTGCATGTACCCTTTGAATCCGTATTTTTGTAGCATTTGGGTAAATACCTGGTAGTGCAATTGCTGGGTCATAAGGTAGTTCTATTTTTAAGTTTTTGAGGAACCTCCATACTATTTTCCAGAATGGTTACATCAGTTTGCATAGAAATTACTGCTTCTGGTCTCTTCTAGGATTTTAATGGTTTTAGGTCTCACATTTAAGTCTTCCATCCATTTGGAATTTACTTTTGTGCAAGATATAAGAAAGTATTCCAGTTTCATTCTTTTGCATGCAGCTGTCCAGCTTTCCCAACACCATTTGTTGAAGAGGCTGCCTTTTGCCCATCGCATATTCTTGCCTCCTTATCATTGATTAATTGGCCATATAAACATGGTTTTACTTTTGGATTCTCTGTTCTGTTCCATTGATCTATGTGTCTATTTTTGTGCCAGTACTATACCGTTTTGATGACTATAGCTTGGTAGTATATCATGAAATATGGAGTTGTGGAACGTTTAGTTTTGTTCTTCTTTTTCAAGATTACTTTGGCTATTTGGGACTTCATGGTTTCACACAAATTTCATTATTAGTTCTGTGAAAGATACTGTTCATATTTTGATATTGTTGCATTAAATCTGTAGACTGTTTTGGGTTTTATGAATATTTTAACAATACTGGTTCTTCTGATCTATGAGTATGGAATATCTTTCCATTTCTTTGTGTCATCTTCAATTTCTTTCATCAACACTTTATAGTTTTTAAAATACAGGTCTTCCACCTCTGTGATTAAGCTTATTCCCACATATTTTTATTCTTTTTGGTGTGATTGTAAATGGTATTGTTTTCTTAATTTCTCCTTCTGCTACTTCATTATTACTGTATAGAAATGCAATGGATTTCTGTTTATTGATTTTGTATCCTGTGATCTACTGAATTCATTTATCAGTTCTAGTACTTTTTTTTTTTGGTGGCATCTTTAACGTTTTCTATATATAGTATCATGTCATCTGCAAACAATGGAAGTTTTTGTCTTTCTTATAAGTTCAGATGACTTTTATCTCTTTTTCTTGTGCAATTACTGTTGCTAGGATTTATAGTACTGTGTTGAATAAAAATGGTGAAAGTACACATCCTGGTCTTGTTTCTAATCTTAGAAGAATTTTCCCCCCTAGAATATGATGTTCACTTTAAGTTTTTCATATATGGCCTTTATTATGTTGAGATATGTTCCCTCCAAAACTACTTTGTTGAGGTTTTTAATCATAATTGGATGTTGTACTTTGTCAAATGCTTCTTCTGCATCTATTGAAATGATCATATGGTTTTTATCTCTTCTCTTGTTAATGTGATGTATCATGTTGACTGGTTTGCAAATATTAAACCATCTTATATCCCAGGAATAAGTCCCATAAGATTGCAGTGAATGATTTTTTAATGTATTGTTGAATTCAGTTTGCTAGCATTTTGTTGAGGATTTTTGCGTCTATGTTCATCAGTAATATTGGCTTGTAGTTTTGTGGTTTTGTAGTCTTTATCTGGTTCTGGTACCGGGGTAATGCTGACCTCTTCGAATGAATTTGGATGTTTCCCTTCTATTACTTTTAATCATTTTAGAAGAATTGATATTAACTCTTCTTTAAATGTTTAGTAGAATTCACCTGTGAAACCATCTGGTCCTGGACTTTTGCTTGTTGGGAGTTTTTTGATTACTGATTCAATTTCCTTGCTAGTAACAGGCTGTTCACGTTTTCTATTTTTCCTGATTCAGTTTTAGGAGCTTATATGTTTCTAGGAATTTATCCACTTCTTCTAGGTTGTTAATATGTTGGCATATAATTTATCATAACGTTCTTGAATAATCATTTGTATTTCTGTGGCATTGGTTGTTTTTTCTCCTTCATGTCTGATTTTATTTATTTGAGTCTTCCTCCTTTTTTATTGTGATGAGTCTAAGGGTTTACCAATTTTGTTGATTTTTTTTTTCAAAGAATCAGCTCCTGATTTTGTTGATCTGTTCTGCGGTTTTTTAGTTTCTATTTTGTTTACTTCTACTCTAATCTTTTTTATTTTGTTACTTCTACTGGTTTGGGGTTTTCTTTGTTCTTCTTTTTCTAGCATCCTTAGGTATAAGGTTAGGTCGTTTATTTAGTTTTTCTTGCTCCTTCAGGTACTCCTGTATTGCTATAAACTTCCCTCTTAGAACTGCTTATGTTGCATCCCAGAGATTATAGACTGTTGCATTATATTTTCATTTGTCTTCATATATTTTTTAATTTCTTGCTTAATTTTTTGAACGATTCATTCATTGTTTGGTAGCATACTATTTAACCTTCTCATATTTGTGCTCTTTCCTGATTTTTTTCTTGTGGTTGATTTCTAGTTTCATAGCATTGTGATCAGAAAAGATGCGTAGTATGACTTTAATCTCTTTTTTTTATTGGATTTCAATTTGCCAACATATAGCATAACACCCAGTGCTCATCTCGTCAAGTGCCTCCCTCAGTGCCCATCACCCAGTTACCCCAACCCCCACCCACTTCCCCTTAAACTACCCCTTGTTCATTTCCCAAAGTTAGGCATCTCTCGTGTTTTGTCACACTCACTGACATTTTCTCATTTTCTCTCCTTTCCCTTTATTCCCTTTCACTAATTTTTATACTCTCCAAATAAATGAGACCATATAATATTTGCCCTTCTCCGATTGACTTATTTCACTCAGCACAATACCCTCCAGGTCACTCCACATCGAAGCAAATATTGGGTATTTGTTGTTTTTAATGGCTGAGTAATATTCCATTATATACATATACCACATCTTCCTTATCCACTCATCTTTCAATGGACACCGAGGGTCCTTCCACAGTTTGGCTATTGTGGACATTGCTGCTATAAACATTGGGGTGCAGGTATCCTGGTGTTTCACTGGATCTGTATCTTGGAGGTAAATCCCCAACAGTGCAATTGCCAGATTGTAGGGCAGTTCTATTTTTAACTCTTTGAGGAACCTCCACACAGTTTTCAAGAGTAGCTGCATCAGGTCACATTCCCACCAACAGTGCAAGAGGGTTCCCCTTTCTCCACATCCTCTCCAACAATTGTGGTTTCCTGCCCTGTTAATTTTCCCCATTTTCACTGGTGTGAGGTGGTATCTCATTGTGCTTTTGATTTGTATTTCCCTGATGGCCACTGATGTGCAGCATTTTCTCATGTGCTTGTTGGCCATGTCTATGTCTTCCTCTGTGAGATTTTGCTCATTTCATGATTGGATTGTTTGTTTCTTGGGTGTTGAATTTAATAAGTTCTTTATAGATCTTGGATACTAACCCTTTATCTGATAGGTCATTTGCAAATATCTTCTCCCATTCTGTAGGTTGTCTTTTAGTTTTGTGGACTGTATCCTTTGCTGGGCAGAAGCTTTTGATCTTGATGAAGTCCCAATAAATCATTTTTGCTTTTGTTTCCCTTGCCTTCATGGATGTATCTTGCAAGAAGTTGCTGTGGCCAATTCAAAAAGGGTGTTGCCTGTGTTCTCCTCTACGATTTTGATGGAATCTTGTCTCACATTTAGATCTTTCATCCATTTTGAGTTTATCTTTGTGTATGGTGAAAGAGAGTGGTCTAGTTTCATTCTTCTGCATGTGGATGCCCAATTTTCCCAGCACCATTTATTGAAGAGACTGTCTTTTTTCCAGTGGATAGTCTTTCTTGCTTTGTCAATATTAGTTGACCATAGAGTTGAGGGGCCATTTCTGGATTCCTATTCTATTCCATTGATCTATGTGTCTGTTTTTGTGCCAGTACCACACTGTCTTGATGACCACAGCTTTGTAGTACAACCTGAAATCTGGCATTGTGATGCCCCTGGCTCTGGTTTTCTTTTTTAATATTCCCCTGGCTATTTGGGGTCTTTTCTGATTCCACATAAATCTTAAGATGATTTGTTCCAACACTCTGAAGAAGGTCCATGGCATTTTGATAGGGATTGCATTGAACGTGTAAATTGCCCTGGGTAGCATTGACATTTTCACAATATTAATTCTTCCAATCCATGAGCATGGAATACTTTTCCATCTCTTTGTGTCTTCCTCAATTTCTTTCAGAAGTGTTCTATAGATTTTAGGATATAGATCCTTTACCTCTTTGGTTAGGTTTATTCCTAGGTATCTTATGCTTTTGGGTGCAATCGTAAATGGGATTGACTCCTTCATTTCTCTTTCTTCAGTCTCATTGTTAGTGTATAGAAATGCCACTGATTTCTGGGCATTGATTTTGTATCCTGCCACACTGCAAATTCCTGTATGAGTTCTAGCAATCTTGGGGTGGAGTCTTTTGGGTTTTCTATGTACAGTATCATGTCATCTGCAAAGAGGGAGAGTTTGACTTCTTCTTTGCCAATTTGAATGCCTTTTATTTCTTTTTGTTGCCTGATTGCTGAGGCTAGGACTTCTGGTACTATGTTGAACAGCAGTGGTGAGAGTGGACATCCCTGTCGTGTTCCTGATCTTAAGGGAAAGACTCCCAGTGTTTCCCCATTGAGAATTCCCCTGGGAAGCCATCTGGCCCTGGACTTTTGTGTCTTGGGAGGTTGTTGATGACTGCTTCAATTTCCTCCCTGGTTATTGATCTGTTCAGGTTTTCTATTTCTTCCTGTTCCAGTTTTGGTAGTTTGTGGTTTTCCAGAAATGCGTCCATTTCTTCTAGATTGCCTAATTTATTGCCATATAGCTGCTCATAATAAGTTTTTTAAATTGTTTGTATTTCCTTGGTATTGGTGGTGATCTCTCCTTTTTCATTCATGGTTTTGTTAATTAGAGTCCTTTCTCTTTTGTTTTTTATAAGGCTGGCTAATGGTTTATCTATCTTATTAATTCTTTCAAAGAACCAACTCCTGGTTCTGTTGATCTGTTCCACAGTTCTTCTGGTCTCGATTTCGTTGAGTTCTGCTCGAATCTTTATTAACTCTCTTCTTCTGCTGGGTGTAGGATCTATTTGCTGTTTTTTCTCTAGCTCCTTTATGTGTAAGGTTAGCTTTTATATTTGAGTTCTTTCCAGTTTTTGAATGGATGCTTGTATTTCCCCCTCAGGACTGCTTTTGCTGCATCCCAAAGATTTTGAACGGTTGTATCTTCATTCTCATTAGTTTCCATGAATCTTTTTAATTCTTCCTTAATTTCCTGGTTGACCCTTTCATCTTTTAGCAGGATGGTCCTTAACCTCCACGTGTTTGAGGTCCTTCCAAACTTCTTGTTGTGATTTAGTTCTAATTTCAAGGCATTATGGTCTGAGAATATGCAGGGGACGATCCCAATCTTTTGGTATCGGTTCAGATCCGATTTGTGACCCAGTATGTGGTCTATTCTGGAGAAAGTTCCATGTGCGCTTGAGAAGAATGTGTATTCAGTTGAGTTTGGATGTAAAGTTCTGTAGATATCTGTGAAATCCATCTGGTCCAGTGTATCATTTAAAGCTCTCATTTCTTTGGAGATGTTGTGCTTAGAAGACCTATCGAGTATAGAAAGAGCTAGATTGAAGTCACCAAGTATAAGTGTATTATTATCTAAGTATTTCTTCACTTTGGTTAATGATTGATTTATATATTTGGCAGCTCCCACATTCGGGGCATATATATTGAGGATTGTTAAGTCCTCTTGTTGGATAGATCCTTTAAGTATGAGATAGTGTCCCTCTTCATCTCTCACTACAGTCTTCGGGGTAAATTTTAGTTTCTCTGATATAAGGATGGCTACCCCTGCTTTCTTTTGAGGACCATTCGAATGGTAAATGGTTCTCCAACCTTTTATTTTCAGGCTGTAGGTGTCCTTCTGTCTAAAATGAGTCTCTTGTAGACAGCAAATAGATGGGGCCTGCTTTTTTATCCAGTCTGATACCCTGCGCCTTTTGATGGGGTCATTAAGCCCGTTCACGTTCAGAGTTACTATTGACAGATATGAGTTTAGAGTCATCCTGGTATTTATTCAGTCCTTGTTTTTGTGAATTGTTCCACTGAACTTCTTCTTAAAGGGGAATTTTAAGAGTCCCCCTTTAAATTTCTTGCAGAGCTGCTTTGGAGGTCACATATTCTTTCAGTTCCTGCCTGTCTTGGAAGCTCTTTATCTCTCCTTCCATTTTGAATGAGAGCCTTGCTGAATAAAGTATTCTTGGTTGCATGTTCTTCTCCTTTAGGACCCTGAATATATCCTGCCAGCCCTTTCTGGCCTGCCAGGTCTCTGTGGAGAGGTCTGCTGTTACCCTAATACTCCTCCCCATAAAAGTCAGGGATTTCTTGTCTCTTGCTGCTTTAAGGATCTTCTCTTTATCTTTGGAATTTGCAAGCTTCACTATTAAATGTCAAGGTGTTGAACGGTTTTTATTGATTTTAGGGGGGGGGGAATCTCTCTATTTCCTGGATCTGAATGCCTGTTTCCCATCCCAGATTAGGAAAGTTTTCAGCTAGAATTTGTTCAAATACATATTCTGGCCCTCTGTCCCTTTCGGTGCCCTCGGGAACACCAGTTAAACGTAGGTTTTTTTTCCTCAGGCTGTCATTTATTTCCCTTAATCTATCTTCATGGTCTTTTAATTGTTTGTCTCTTTTTTCCTCAGTTTCCCTCTTTGCCATCAACTTGTCTTCTATGTCACTCACTCGTTCTTCCACCTCGTTAACCCTGGTCGTTAGGACTTCTAGTTTGGATTGCATCTCATTCAATTGATTTTTAATTTCTGCCTGATTGGATCTAAATTCTGCAGTCATGAAGTCTCTTGAGTCCTTTATGCTTTTTTCTAGAGCTACCAGTAGCTGTATAATAGTGCTTCTGAATTGGCTTTCTGACATTGAATTGCAATCCAGATTTTGTAACTCTGTGGGAGAGAGGACTGTTTCTGATTCTTTCTTTTGAGGCGAGGTTTTCCTTCTAGTCATTTTGTTCTGCAGAGTGGCCAAAAAGAAGTTGTATTGGGAAAAGGAGAAAAAGAGAGGAGAGAAAGAAGGAAAGAAAAGAGAAAAAGAGAAAAGAAAAAAGGAAGAAAAAAAGAGAAAAAAGAAGAAGAAGAGAAAGAGAAAGAAAGAAAGAGAAAAAAGGGTGGGGGAAGCAAACAGAAATCAAAAAGCAAAAAAAAGAAAAAAATAGAAAAAAACACGGGGGAGTATCTTCTGATTCTGTATACTTTAAGTCCTTTGACTTCCCCTGGAACTTGTCCTTCTAGCTGGTCTTCTGGGGGAGGGGCCTGTTGTGCTGATTTTCAGGTGTTAGCACTTGGGGGAGCTGCTCTGCCCCTGCCCGGTGCAGGGCTCAGTGGGGGTTGTTTACCCCGTGAGGCCGCAGGAGGAACAACCCCAGTGGCTGCGGCAGCTCTGGAAACCTGGATTCAGCTCCCGCAGGAACTCTCCGTCTGCAGGGCCTGGAGGCTCCGGGGCGAGGCCGCTGATCTGCTCAGCTGGGGCAGGAGCGTCCTCGCTGTCCTGGGCCCTCCCGGCCTCTGCCTGTCCCGGGGGAGGCCGGATCCTGGGCTGTGTCCCGGCGCCCTGTGCTCCGGAGCCTGCGCTGTTGGATTCGCGCTCCCCCCCCCCCCCCGCAGCCCCCTCCGCGGAGCCGCCGCCCGAGCCCCTCGGAGCTGCTCCAGGTCCCGCGGTGCGCTGCAGCCCTTAGGGAGCTCGGCGCACTCTCCCGGGGCGCAGGTGTCTGTTAGTGTCCCAGGGAGCCCGAGGGCATCCCCGCCCTCCTGGGTCCTGCTCTAACTCCCCGCGAGCCCCTTTCCGCCCGGGAAGGTCGGTGCAGCTCCTGCGTCTCCGGGAAGGGGCTCTCCTGTCCTGGGGACACTCGCCCCGGCCTCAGCCCGGCTCCTCGCGGGGCCCCTCCCCCTTGGAGGCCTTTTGTGTCTTTATTTCTTTTTCCCCCCAGTCTTCCTATCTTTTTAGAAGCGCGAACTCTTCTCACTATAGCATTCCAGCTGGTCTCTCTTTAAGTCTCAGGCCGATATCACAGGTTTTCAGGATGATTTGAAAGTTATCTAGGTAAGTTGGTGGGGACAGGTGACTTGGGGACCCTACTCTTCTGCCATTGCCCCTCCTCCTGAGTGTTCTTAAAGCTGAAGAGAGATCCCTGTAGATAACATATAGTTGAGTCCTGCTTTCTTTTTTTCCCAATCCAGCCACTTTGTGCCTTTTGATTAGTGAGTTCAATACATTTATATTTAGAGTAATTATGTGTGAGGACTTACTAATGCCATCTTATTGTTTTCTGGTTATTTTGCATTCCCATTGTTCCTTTTCCCTCTCATTCTATTTGTCTTTGTAAGTTGGTTATTTCCCATGGTTATGTTCTGTTTTCTCTTTCTTTATGTTTTGTGCATTGTCTCTAGGTTTTTGCTTTGTGGTTACCATGAGGCTTACATAAGACTTCTCATAGACAAAAACAGTCCATTCTAAACTGATAGCATCTTAATTTTGATCATCTATAAAAGTTTCATTCTTTTAGTCCTCCCTTTTTATATTTTGATAAGGTTGTTTACCTCTTTTTCATATTCTGTATTTGTTAACACATTATAGTAGCTGTAATTTTTTATTTTTATAATTTTTAACTTTTTTATTTTAATTCTAGTATGGCTAACATACAATGTTACATTAGTTTCAGCTGTACAGTATAGTGATTCACCAATTCTGTACATTACTCAGTGCTCATCTTGATAAGTATACTCTTTAATCCTCATCACCTATTTCACCCATCTCCCCATCTACCTCCCCTCTAGATCTTAATACTACAGTTAAGTGGTTAACCCACCAACTTATTATAGATTTAGAATTTTCTACATCTGCCTATATATTTACTTTTACTGGGGTGTTGTATACATTTATATGTTTATGTCACTGATTAGTGTTTTTTCATTTTTGCTTGAAGATCTCCTCTTAGCATTTCTTGCAAGGCAGGTCTAGCCGTGACAAACTGCTTCAGTTTTTGTTTGTCTAGAAAAGTATTTCTCGGGCAACCCGGGTGGCTCAGCCATTTAGCGCCACCTTCAGCCCAGGGTGTGATCCTGGAGACCCAGGTTCAAGTCCCAAGTCAGGTTCCCTGCATGGAGCCTGCTTCTCCCTCTGCCTGTGTCTCTGCCTCTCTGACTCTCTCTCTCTCTCTCTCGTCTCTCATGAATACATAAATAAAAATCTTTTTAAAAAATTGCATTTCCCTGATGATGTAGAGTATCTTTTAAAAAACAAGTATTTCTCCTTCATACCTTAAAGACAACTTTTCCATACAGAGTATGGTTGGTTGGCAGTTTTTTTCATTCAACACTTTACTATGTCTTTCCAATATCCCCTGGAATGTAGGGTTTCTGCTGAGACATTTGCTGATAACCTAATAAGAGGTCCTTTGTAGGTTACAATCTTTTCTTCCCTAGTTGCTTTAAGAATTCTTTCTTTAATCTTGTTTTTGTACAGTTTTATTATAATGTCATTTAAAGAATGTCTTTTTTGCTTTGAGACAAAAGGGTAATCTATTAGCTTCATGAATTTGAATGTCCAATTCTCTTCCCAGGATAGGTTAGGTCTCAGCTATTGTTTCTTTAAATAAGTTTTCTGCTTCCTTCTCCCTCTCTTTTTCTGAAACTATGATTATTTTATTTTTTTTGTTAATAAAGTATTTTTGATGGAATCCTATATACCACATAGACTTATTTACTTTTTTTTTCATTCTCTTTGTTATTGTTGCTCTCCTCCAACTAGGTTCTTCCAAAATTTCTATCCTCCAAGTCACTTATTCTGTCTTCCATTCACTCCGCTCTATCATAGACACTCTACTGCATTTTTCATCTCACCTATTGAGTTTTTCACCTCTAGAATTTTTGGGGTTTTTTTTATGCTTTCTATCACCTTCTTAAAATCTAATTTTAATCATGCATTTTTTCAAGATTTCATAGATTTGTCTTCCTATATTTTCTGGTAGCTCATTGAATTTCTTCAAAATAGCTGTTTTGAATTCTTTATCAACTAGATCACAAAATTCCTTATCTTTTAACTTGGCAATCGAACAAATATTTTCTTTTTGTGATGGTATATTTCCTTGGCTTTTCGTTTTTCTTGTACTTTTGCATTACTGCTTTTGCATTTGAAGTAGCAGACACTTATTTAAATTTTTACTGGGTCCCTTCAGATGGGATATTCTATTTGATAGTGTTATTATCTGGGATTTTTCTCTGCTTTTGTGTGGGTACATCTATCCACTGTTCTTACTCCTTCTCATTTCAGAATTCTTAAGCTTTTATGTTTTATCTCTGGTTCTTACAATTCTGCATTCTGGCTACTGGAAACCTCTTTTTTGTTTTCTAGAAAGTGGCACTGTAGGTCAAGTTTATGGATTCTACCTTGCCCACAGACCCTGGCCTGTTTCCTGAACATGTTTCCCGTCTACCAGAGTTCTCTTGCCAATACACATGGAAATATGTACAAGGAGCCAACCTGAGTGTATAGGTCTATTCCTTTTGCCCTTTGTGGTATTATTGCTATACATGCTATACCAATAAACTTTAGAAATACAACAATATATCACTGTAATTATTACTTTATATAATTTCATGTTTGTTAAAGAAGACAAGAGAGCAGTGGAGAACAAGTATTTATTTCTAGATTTTTGTTATATGAACCTTGTCATTTTAGGTTCTTTAAGTTACTATCTAGATCATTTCCTTTGCCTATTACATCTTTGTTTCCACATACCTTCTTTATGTTGTCATTGGCAAATATGTTACATTTATGCATGCTATGTGGCTAACAATACATGATGTATGTTTTTGTACAATTGTTCTTTAAGTCAGTAAGAAAAGAGAAATATATGCATTCGTATTAGAATTTTAAAATTACCTTTACACATGTTCTTTGTATTCTGTGCATATTTGCATTATTGTCTGTGGTCACTTGTTTTCAGCCTGAAGAACTTCGTATAACATTTCTTGTAAGGTGTATTTTCTGGCAAAAATTCTCTCAGGAAATGTATTTTGTTTTCATTTTTGAAATATATATTTACTATACATAGGCTGCTTCATTGACATTTATTTTCTTTAGCCATTTTGAGTGTTATCTCACTACTGTCCACTTTCCATTGCTTCTGATTCAGGTCAGCTATTTATCTTATTGTGATTCCATTGTAAATGACAAGTCATCTTTTTCTTGCTGCTTTCAAAATTATCTTCTTGTCTTTGGCTTTTGGCATTTTGACTATAATGTATCTGTTTGTGGATCTCTTTGCATGGAGTTCATTGAATTTCCTAGATGTATAGATTATTCATTTTCAATAAATTTGGGATGTGTTCAGCCACCACTTTAAATATTTATGCTGCTTTCCCCCACTCCACACACTCAGTATTGCCATTACATTTATTTTAGGGTACTTAATAGTGTCCCACAATTCTCTAAGATTCAGTTCACTTCTCTTCATTTTTTTCTTTTGGTTCTTTGGTTTGCATACTCCTTATCAATATATCTTGAAGTTCATTAATTTTTTTCTTCTGTCAGTTCAGATCTACATTTGAGACCCTCAAGTGACTTTTTTCACTTGAGTTATTGTACTTTTTAACTCCAGAATTTCATTTGCTTCTAATAATCTCTAGCTCTATTGATATTCTCTACTTGATTTTACATTGTCATCATGTCTTCCTTTTCTTTCTTAATCATGATTTTCTTTTATTTCTTAACATATTTGTTATAGCTTTTTTGAAATATTAGTTAAATCTGACTTCTTTTTGCTCTCACAAGCACTTTCTTCAGTCTGCTTACATGTCAGTTTATGGGTCATACTTTTCTGTGGTTTGTTTTTTTGGGTTTTTTTTTTTTTTTGCAGGTCTTCTGATAGTTTTTGGAAACTAGACATTTTAGATCATATATTGTAGCAATTCTGGGTACCTGCCTCTCCTCTAGGGCTTATTATTATTATTTGCATTTTAATTTATTTAGTGATTGGTTTTGTTATTTTAGTGATATCTATTCTCCTGTGTTAGCCTTTTTGGTTGCTCCTCGGAGAGACATAGCCTTTAGTATGCCCAAAGTCACCCTGAATGACAATTATTTTGACTGTTTCTTTCCCTTAGGCACACCAGGCTATTAAGCTCCACTAATTGCTGACTGAGTGCTAATTTGTTTTCAATGAGGTTGTCGGGCCTAAATTGCTCTATAAACTAGTCCAGCCAAATTATTGCTCTTTTACAGGGGTAGTTCTGAGGTCAGTGTTCAAGACTTTTTCTAAGTATGATCTTCCTAATTGTCTCTTTGCCAGTTCCTCTACTCTCTTCCTAGGAAAATCTCTGGGCCATTAGCTATGTAGCTGGAAGCAGAAACAATAACATGGTTCTCTCTGAGCAACAGTCTCAATTTAGAAGCTATACACTCTTTGGGGTAGAGTTGGGTGATAGCCTCAATTCTTCTTGGCTTGCCTCTCCTAGTGTGGAATTGCCACCTAATGAATCAAGGCTAGGGCAATCACTGCCCCAGTAGTCTCAGTAGTAATATGCCCATAGTAGTGTCTCTATTCCACAAGCAGAAACTAGGTGGAAAAAGTGAGCTCCTAACTCTTGACAACACTCCAGAAACAGCTTCAGTAACAGATAGTTGGGGACAGGATACAAATGCTGGTCTTGCCCCTTCCAAAAAGATGGCCCTTTTAACTAGGAGCTGTGGTGGAAAGGAGCCCTGTACTTTTTGCTATACTTGTCAAGAGTGTATTTCTTATGGGTGTCTGGTTGGCTCAGTTGGTAGAGCATGTTACTCTTGATCTTGGGGGTTCAAACCCCACATTGGGGGTAGAGTATACTTAATAAAAACAAATAAGAAAAGAGTAGATTTCTCACCTCACTGGTTGACAATCTCCACTGTCTTTAAGAGTGACCTTAAGCTCCACTGCAAATAAAAAGTTTTTCTGGGAGGAGATTAGGAGCTATGTGCTTTATGTCCTGCTTCTTTCCTAAGGAAAAATCTCTAAGCCACAGCTACTGTATCTGGAGTTGAAGACAGTAGATCTCCTCTCTCTGAGTGGTAGCCCTAAGTAGGAGCTGAGTGCCTAGTGGAAGGGGTGAGCAATAGCTTCAGGTCTCTCAATTCTCCCCTTTCTTGACATAAAACCACTGCCTTATGAGCTGGGAAAATGATGATCAGGATACTTGTATCCTCAGCAACACTATGCCTAAGGTAGAACCTCTATCCCATGAGAGGGACCTGAAGTATAGCCTCCACTTTTCAGCTGCAGTCACTCAGATAATAGCTTTAGCAACAAGTAGCTGGCAACAGGGTGAAACATGTTGATATCCTGCTATTTTTTGCAAGATAGACATTTGACTAAGAATTGTAGGAGAGAGGAGCCCTGTATTTTTGCCTGCATCAGTCTGAATAGATTTGGGAGGGAAAAGGAACAGAATGCCTCCTGGTTCAAACACCATCAACTCTTAGAATTCTTACTGAATTCTAGTAGATTTCCTTGAACAAATGTTTCTACAGTAATCATTGCCAGGAATTTCAAATTGCTATTCTTTTCTAATTTTCACCAGCTCTATGGGGAATCAGTTTGTGAAGTTCTTTATGCTGTCAAGGCAGAAGTGGAACTCACTTCATTCTTTTCTCTGTCCGAATAATATTCCATTCTATGGATATACTGAATAATATCTTTAGGTTCATTAAATATATTTTAAATAGCTTATTTAAAGTCTTTGTCTAATAAGTGCAATATATAGGCAGTTTTTATTGATTTCTTTTTAAAATGTTTGCCAGTATATGTTTTCCAGAAATACACCTCAAAGAGAGATTCTTAGCACTTGTTGAATTCTGAGTCAAATCAAATAAAGATAGCCTTCTGAGTTGCATCATTCAAGAAACCACCAGATACGATAAAGAATGACAATTTGGGGAGTTTGGGGCTTTGAAAGAGTTCCTACTTCATTTGCTACATCCAACACCAGCAATGTCAGTTTTTAATTTTTTACTTTTTAAATTTAAGTATAATTAGCATATGGTATTATATTAATTATAGGTGTACAACATAATGACAATTCTATACATTTTTCAGTGCTCATCAAGATTAGTGTACTCTTAATCCCCTCTATATATTTCACCAATTTTCCTCACTTCACCTCTGGCAACCACCAATTCTCTACATTTAAGAGTCTATTTTCTTTTTTTTTTTTTTTTAAGATTTAATGTATTTATTCATGAGAGACACACACAGAGAGAGAGAGAGAGAAAGAGAGTGAGAGGCACAGACACAGGCAGAGGGAGAAGCAGGCTCCATTCCATGCAGGGAGCCTGATGTGGGACTCGATTCCGGGTCTCCAGGACCACACCCTGGGCTGAAGGCAGCGCTAAACCACCGAGCCACCTGGGCTACCTGAGTCTATTTTCTTTTTATCTTTTTTCATTTGTTTTGTGTCTTAAATTCTATGTCCAAGTAAAGTCATATGGTATTTGTCTTTCTTTGACTGGCATTTCACTTAGCACTATACCTTCTAAAAACATCTATGTTGTTGCAAATGGGAAGATTTCATTCTTTTTAATGACTAATACTCCATTATATATATTTACGTGTTTTATATATATATATCACATCCTCTTTATCCATTCATCTATTGATGGACACCTGGGTTGCTTCCATATCTTAGCTATAACAAGTAATGCTGCAGTAAATATAGGGGTGCATGTATCTTTTCAGATTAGTGTTTTCATTTTCTTTGGGTAAATACCCAGTAGTGGAAATACTAGATCATGTGGTAATTCTATTTTCAATTGTTTAAGGAAACTCCATACTGTTTCCAGAATGGCTGCACCAGTTTGCATTCCCACCAACAGTGTATAAGGAAGGGTTTGTTTTCTCCACATCCTCACCAGCACTTATCTCTTATGTTTTTGATTTTAGCCATTCTGACAAGCGTAAATTACTATCTCATTGTGGTTTTGATTTGCAGTTCCCTGAGGATTAGTGATATTGAGCATCTTTTCACGTGTATATAGGCCATCTCTATATCCTCTTTCCAAAATGTCTATTCAGGTCCTCTACCCATTTTTAATTGATTATTTGGTTTTTGCTGTTAAGTTCTTCATATATTCTGGATATTAACCTCTTACTGGATGTGTCATTTGCAGATACCTTCTCCCATTCAGTACATTGCATTTTTGTTTTGTTTATGTTTTCTTTCATGGTACAGAAGTTTTTTATTTTAGTGTAGCTCTGATAGTTTAATTTTGCCTTTATTTCCCTTTTCTTAAAAATATTTTATTTATTTATTCATGAGAGACACAGAGAGAGAGGCAGAGACATAGGCAGAGGGATAAGTAGGCTCCCAGCCCAATGTGGCACTCGAGCCCAGGACTCCAGGATCACACACACCACAGGCCAAATAAAGGTACTAAACTGCTGAGCCACCCGGGCATCCTGCCTTTCTTTCTCTTACCAGAGGAAACATAAGTACAAAAATATTTCTATAAGGGCACCTGAGTGGCTCAGTGGTTGAACGTCTGCCTTTGGCTCAGGTTGTGATCCCAGATTCCCTGGTTCACCACAGGAAGCCTGCCCTCCTTCTGCCTATGTCTCTGCCTCTCCCTCTGTGTCTCTCATAAATAAGTAAATAAAATATTTTTTAAATGTTCCTATGGTCCCCTGAATATTTTCAGACCACAATGCTTTGAAACTAGAACTAAATCACAAGAAGAAATTTGGAAGGATTTCAAACACATGGAGGTTAAAGACCATCCTGCTAAAAGATGAAAGGGTCAACCAGGAAATTAGAGAAGAATTAAAAAGATGCATGGAAACTAATGAGAATGAATATACAGCCATTCAAAATCTATGGGATACAAAAAAGCAGTCCTGAGAGGGAAACACATCGCAATACAAGCATCCCTCAAAAATTTGGAAAAAAACTCAAATACACAAGCTAACCTTGCACCTGAAGGAGCTGGAGAAAAAACAGCAAATAAAACCTACACCCAGCAGAAGAAGAGAGTTAATAAAGATTCAAGGAGAAGTCAATGAAATAGAGACCAGAAGAACTGTGGAACAGATTAACAAAACCAGGAGTTGGTTCTTTGAAAGAATTAATAAGATAGATAAACCATGAGCCAGCCTTATTAAAAACAAAAGAGAAAGGACTCTAATTAATAAAATCACAAATGAAAAAGGAGAGATCACCACCAATACCAAGGAAATACAAACAATTTAAAAAACTTATTATGAGCAGCTATATGCCAATAAATTAGGCAATCTAGAAGAAATGGACGCATTTCTGGAAAACCACAAACTACCAAAACTGGAACAGGAAGAAATAGAAAACCTGGACAGGTTGATAACCAGGGAGGAAATTGAGGCAGTCATCAACAACCTCCCCAGACACAAAAGTCCAGGGCCAGATGGTTTCCCTGGGGAATTCTATCAAAGGTTTAAAGAAGAAACCATACCTATTCTACTAAAGCTGTTCTGAAGGATAGAAAGGGATGGAATACTTCCAAACTAGTTCTATGAGGCCAGCGTCACCTTGGTTCCAAAACCAAAGATCCCACCAAAAAGGAAAATTATAGACCAATATCCCTGATGAACACAGATGCAAAAATTCTCAAAAAGATATAGCCAATAGGATCCAACAGTACATTAAGAAGAATATTCACCATAACCAAGTGGGATTTATCCCCGAGATGCAAGGCTGGTTCAACACTCATAAAGCAATCAATGTGATAGATCATATCAACAAGAGAAAAAACAAGAACCATATGATCCTCTCAATAGATGCAGAGAAAGCATTTGACAAAATACAACATCCATTCCTGATCAAAACTCTTCAGAGTGTAGGGATAGAGGGAACATTCCTCAGCATCTTAAAGGCCATCTACGAAAAGCCCACAGCAAATATCATTCTCAATGGGAAACACACGGGAGCCTTTCCTCTAAGATCAGGACCATGACAGGGATGTCCACTCTCACCACTGCTATTCAACATAGTACCAGGAGTCCTAGCCTCAGCAATCAGGCAACAAAAAGAAATAAAAGGCATTCAAATTGGCAAAGAAGAATCAAGCTCTCCCTCTTTGCAGATGACATGATGGTGTACGTAGAAAACCCAAAAGACTCCACCCAAAGATTGGTAGGACTCATACAGCAATTCAGTGGTGTGGCAGGATACAAAATCAATGCCCAGAAATTAGTGGCATTTCTATACACTAACAATGAGACTGAAGAAAGAGAAATGAAGAAATCAATCCCATTTACGATTGCACCCAAAAGCATAAGATACCTAGGAATAAACCTAACCAAAGAGGTAAAGGATCTATACCCTAAAAACTACAGAACACTTCTGAAAGAAATTGAGGAAGACACAAAGAGATGGAAAAATATTCCATGCTCATGGATTGGAAAAATTAATATTGTAAAAATGTCAATGCTACCCAGGGCAATTTACACGTTCAAAGCAATCCCTATCAAAATGCCATGGACCTTCTTCAGAGAGTTGGAACAAATCATCTTAAGATTTATGTGGAATCAGAAAAGACCCCGAATAGCTAGGGAAATATTAAAAAAGAAAACCAGAGCCGGGGCATCACAATGCCAGATTTCAGGTTGTACTACAAAGCTGTGGTCATCAAGACAGTGTGGTACTGGCACAAAAACAGACACATAGATCAATGGAATAGAATAGGAATCCAGAAATGGCCCCTCAACTCTATGGTCAACTAATATTCGACAAAGCAGGAAAGACTATCCACTGGAAAAAAGACAGTCTCTTCAATAAATGGTGCTGGGAAAATTGGACATCCACATGCAGAAGAATGAAACTAGCATTCTCTTACACCATACACAATGATAAATTCAAAATGGAGGAAAGATCTAAATGTGAGACAAGATTCCATCAAAATCCTAGAGGAGAACACAAGCAACACCCTTTTTGAACTTGGCCACAGCAACTTGCAAGATACATCCATGAAGGCAAGGGAAACAAAAGCAAAAATGAATTATTGGGACTTCATCAAGATCAAAAGCTTCTTCCCAGCAAAAGAAACAGTCCACAAAACTAAAAGACAACCTACAGAATGGGAGAAGATATTTGCAAATGACCTATCAGATAAAGGGCTAGTATCCAAGATCTATAAAGAACTTACTAAACTCAACAGCAAAGAAACAAACAATCCAATCATGAAATAGGCCTTAGACATGAACAGACATTTCACCGATAAAGACAAACACATGGCCAACAAGCACATGAGAAAATGCTGCACATCAGTGGCCATCAGGGAAATACAAATCAAAAGCACAATGAGATACCACCTCACACCAGTGAGAATGGGGAAAATTAACAAGACAGGAAACAACAAATGTTGGAGAGGATGTAGAGAAAGGGGAAGCCCTTACACTTTTGGTGGGAATGTGAACTGATGCAGCCACTCTGGAAAACTGTGTGGAGGTTCCTCAAAGATTTAAAAATAGACCTGCCCTACAACCCAGCAATTACACTGCTGGGGATTTACCACAAAGATACAGATGCAGTGAAACGCCAGAACACCTTCACCCCATTGTTTATAGCAGCAATGGCCACAATAGCCAAACTGCGGAAGGAGCCTCAGTGTCCATCGAAAGATGAACAGATAAAAGAAGGTGTGGTCTATATATACAATGGAATATTACTCAGTCATTAGAAACGACAAATACCCACCATTTGCTTCGATGTGGATGGAACTGGAGGGTATTATCCTAAGTGAAATAAGTCAATCAGAAAAGGACAAACAGTATATGGTGTCATTCATTTGGGGAATATAAAAATTAGTGAAAGGGAATAAAGGGAAAGGAGAGAAAATGAGTGAAAATATCAGTGAGGGTGACAAAATATGAGAGACACCTAACTCTGGGAAACAAACAAGGGGTAGTGGAAAGGGAGGTGGCGGGGGGTTGGGGTGACTGGGTGATGGGCACTGAGGGTGGCCCTTGGCAGGATGAACACTGGGTGTTATGCTAAATGTTGGCAAATTGAACTCTAATTAAAAAAAAAAAAAATTTTAAAGAAAACATATGGTTACCTCCTCTAGGAAGCTTTCCCAATATATCCACCCAAACTGGCCCTTCATCTTATTATAGACCCTATCCCCTCACTGAGAATGTTGGTATTCCTGACCTTGGAGGCTCAAGGTCTCCAATAATGTTTCTGTGAAGTCCTCAATGATTTTAATGGGCTTGGGGCCATGCTTGCCTCCTGCCTCTGAGCTTCCCAGGATGTGACTGGGCATGTGGACCAGTTCCCCTAGCCAGACAGCTGGCTTAGCAACTTGAGCAACCATACTGGTCTGTGAATGGGGTCCTTAGACACAAAAGGAAAACCTTTCTGGGCAGCGCAGGTGGCTCAGCGGTTTAGTGCCGCCTTAGCCCAGGGCCTGATCCCGGAGACCTGGGATCGAGTCCCACGTCGGGCTCCCTGCATGATGCCTCCTTCTCCCTTTGCCTGTGTCTCTGCCTCTGTGTGTGTCTCTCTCATGAGTAAATAAATAAAACCTTTAAAATTTTTTTAATTAAAAAATAATGTTAAAGGTTGAAAAAATGTTTCTATGGTTAATGTCAAAGAAATTACTGTCTATGTTTTCTTCTAGGAATTTTATGGTTTCAGGTCTCACATTTAGATCTTTAATACATTTTGAGTTTATTTTTGTGTATGGTATGAGAAAGTAGTCCAGTTTCATTTTTTTGCATGTAGCTGTCCAGTTTTCCCAACACCATTTGTTGGAGAGACTGCCTCTTTCCTATGGTATATTCTTGCCTACTTTGTCATAGGTTAATTGACTGTAAAGGTGTAGATTTATTTCTAGACTCTATTCTGTTTCATTGGTCTGTGTCTATTTTTGTACCAGTACCATACTATTTTGATGACAACAGCTTGGTAGTATGTCTTGAAATCTGGGATTGTGATACCTCCAGCTTTGTTCTTCTTTTCAAGATTGCTTTGTCTTTTTGGGATCTTTGTGGTTCCATACAAATTTTAGGATTATTTGTTCTAATTCTGTGAAAACTGTTGTTGGTATTTTGATAAGATTGCATTCAATCTGTAGATTGCTTTGGGTAGTATGGACATTTCAACAATATTGGTTCTCCCAATCCATGAGCATGGTATATCTTTCCATTTGTTTGTGTTATCTTTAATTTCTTTCATCAGTGTTTTAGTTTCTGGGATATAGATCTTTCACCTTGTTTGTTAAATTTATCCATAGGTGTTTTATACTTTTTGGCGCAATCATAAGTGAGATTGCACTTAATTCTCTCTTAATCTTAATTCTCTTTTATTAATTCTCTTTGATTTCATTATTAATGTGTAGAAATGCAATTAATTTCTATATATTAATTTTGTATCCTGTGACCTTACTGAATTAATTTACCAGTTTTAGTAGTTTTTGGTGGAGCCTTCAGGATTTTCTCTATATAGTATTACGTCATCTACAAATAGTGAAGTTTTACTTCTTCCTAACAAGTTGGATGCCTTTTATTTCTTTCTGTTGTCTGATTGCTGTTTGCTACGACTTACAGTACTCTCTTGAATAAAAGTGGTGAAAAGGACCATCCTTGTCTTCTTCCTGATCTCAGAGGAAAATCTCTCAATTTCTCACCATTAAGTGTGATGTTATCTGTGGGTTTTTCATATATTGCCTTCATTATGTTGAGGTATGTTCTCTGTAAACCTACTTTGTTGAGAGTTTTTATCATGAATGGATGCTGTACTTTGTCAAATGTTTCTTCTGCATCTATTGAAATGATATTTCTTTTATCCTTTCTCTTGTTAACATGATGTATCATGTTAATTGATACTGAACCACCTTGTATCCCTGGAATAAATCCCACTTGATCGTGGTGATTGGTTTTTTTTAAACATATTGTTGAATTTGACTTGCTAATCTTTTTTGAGGATTTTTGCATTTGTGTTCATCAGAGATATTGGCCTATAGTTATCTTTTTGGTAGTGTCCTTATCTAATATCGATATCAGGGTAATGCTGGCCTCATAGAGTACATTTGCAAGCCCTCCTTCCTCTTCTAATCTTTGGAATAGTTTGAGAAGAATAGGTACTTACTCTTCTTTAAATGTCTGGTAGAATTTACCTATGAAGCCATCTGTTCATGGTCCTTTGTTGGGAGTTTTTTGATTACCAATTCAATTTCATTGCTAGCAATCAGTCTTTTCAAATTTTCTATTTCTTCCCAATTAAGTTTTGGTAGTTCATATGTTTCTAGGAATTTATTCATTTCTTCTAGGTTGTATAATTTGTTGGAATATAATTGTTATAATATTCTCTTATGATGCTTTTTATTTCTGTAATATTGGTAATTTCTCCTTTCACTTTTGGCTTCATTTATTTGAGTCCTCTCCCACTGTTGTTGTTGTTGTTGATGATGATAATGATGATGATGATGATGAGTCTGGCTAAAGATTTATCAATTTTGTTGATCTTTTCATATAACTAGCTCCTGGTTTCCTGATCTGTTCTATTTTTGTTGTGTTTTTTAAGTCTATTTCATTTATTTCTGCTGTAATCTTTATTATTTCTTTCCTTCTGCAGGCTTTGAATTTTGTTCTTTTTTTTTTTCTAGCTCCTTTAGGTATAAAGTTAGGTTGTTTATTTGGGGTTTTTCTTACTTCCTGAAGTAGGCCTGTATTGCTATGATCTTTCTTCTTAGAACATCAGCTATTATTTTTCAAGGCTACCACTGATCTGGAGATCAGGCAATGAAAATAAGATAGATTCTTACTGAAACTGTGATGTATGTGTTGAAATAGTGTTTCCTGTGTTGCTGCAAGCCTTTGATTAGTTTCTACAATTACAGTTTTTCTGTTGATCTTATGAATGTACAATTATTGAAAGTTCTTGCTCTCCAATTTTTTTGCATATGTCACTTTAAACTAATAATTTTAAATTTAAAACTAGATACACTAGAGTTTGTTTTCTTTTGTGAAGATTATTGTTTTTGTCTTTTAGTAAGCAGTTACCTTTCCGGACGCAAGCTATAAAACCTGTGTCTCCCACATTGTGCAGCATCCTATGCCTCTGCTCAGTTTTCTTGGCTTCCAGCTGCTTCTTTTTAGTCTGTTCCTCCAATATTTCCTCTGTTCCTGTGCTGTTTAAAAATCGTCAATAATTAGGGAAGAGTTTATTTACAGATTGAGATATTATCGAGAAATTCTTCATCTATGTATATAATTGATATTGCTCTATATATGTCCTACCTGGTAAAGTTCTTATCAGGCTTTTATATCAAGGTTATGTTGGCCTCATAAAGTTGGTTAAGTGTGTTTCCTATTTTTCCATTTTTGGAAACCACTCATATAAATTTGATAATGTTTCCCTCTTAAATGTTTGGCAGAATTCACCAATGAAATGATTTGGATCTCAATTTAATTGCAGAAAAGTTTTTAAATAGTAATTTAATTACTTTGGTAGAACAATTTCAATTTTTTATTTCTTTCCATTTTGGTTCACCTTAGTTCAAAGCCATTTAAATAAGATGAATATAAACAGATGATAGATAGATAGATGATAGATAGATAGATAGATAGATAAATGTAATAAGGAATGGGGGAAAAAACTTTTACTTGAAGATAACAATTCACATGGAAAGTCTCAAGGAACCTATAAAAAGAAAAAATTACTAATATCAATGAGTAAATTTAGCAAGGTAGCAAGATATCAGATCAATATAACATACAAAAGTAAATTTTAGGGGATTCCTTGGGTGGCTCAGTGGTTTAGCACCTGCCTTCCGCTCAGGACATGATCCTGGAGTCCCGGGATCGAGTCCCGCATCTGGCTCCCTGCATGGAGCCTGCTTCTCCCTCTGCCTGCATCTCTACCTCTCTCTCTCTCTCTCTCTCTCTCTGTGCCTCTCATGAATAAATAAATAAAATCTTTTTTTAAAAAAGTAAATTTTATTTCCATATACTGGCAACAAACAATTAAAACATTTAATACATTACATCTACAATGTCATAAAAAATATAGTACCCTTACAAAGATGTGAAAACCCCCTCTACTACAATCTTCAAAATATTGCACAGAGAAATTAAGGTTGACTAATTAAATGGAGAGATATTGCATGCTCTTAAATTAGAAGACTAAAACTTAAAATGTCACCCAAATTAATCTATGGACTCATAGCAACTCCAAAATAACTACATCCATTATTTGCATAAACTGCACACTAATTCCAAAATTTAAATAGAAATGCAAAGCACTTAGGATAATCAAAACAATTTTGAAAAGGAAAAATAAAGGAGGAGCACATGCACTATCTGGTTCCAAGACTTACCTTCAAGCTAAAGTAATCACAAAAATGGTTACTGGAAAAAAAAAAAAAAAAACAGGAAATGAATCAATGCAATTAAAAGATAATTATAAGTGTACTCATACATATACCATCAATTGAATTTCAAAATATGTGCCAAGATAATTAGAGAAAGTGTTTTTTCAACAAATGTTCTGAGATTCATGTAACTATTGAAATGAAAAGGTATTAACCTTGATACCTACCTCATATTATACACAAAATTACTTTAAAATAGATTATAGACCTAAATATGAAATGTAAGGCTACAATTAATATAAATAAATTATAGAAGAATATCTTTATAACTTTGGCATAGGCCAATATTTTAAAAATAGAAAACAAAATACATTAAGTGAAATTTAAAAGTTGACGAGTTGAATTTCATCATAATTAAAAACTGCTCTTTGAATGACACTGTTAAGGAAATCAAAGAAACATGCCACAGCCTCAGAGAACCACACAGCCTCACACACTACACAAAAAAACTTGTATCAAAAATATATAAAGAGCTCCTGCCAGTAAATAATAATATGACAAACAACTCAATTAAAAATGGGCAAAATCATGAACATTTTTTATAAAAGAATGCATCCAAATGGGAATAAGTACACAAAACAATACTCAATATCATGAGGGTCATGCAACTTTAAAACAACGAGAAAGCTTCTCATTCACTAGCCTGACTAAAACTGAAAATACTAATACAGCCAAAGGGTAGCAAGAATAAGTAGCAGCTGAGACCTCCATAGTTTGCTAATGGGAATGCAAAATGGTACTTCAGCAATTGAATTTCTTTTAAAGGTTCAATTGCTGAAGTACCATTTTGCATGCATCTACCCTATCACTACACTCTTTATATTTATCCACATAATATGTATGTCCATGCACATAAAAAATTTATGCACAAATATTCAGAGCTACTTTATTCATAATAGTCCAATACTGGAAATAACCCAAATGTCCATCAACATATGAAAATATCAGCAAAAGTTCTTGCAAAAGAATACTATTTACAATAAAAACCAGTGATACAACCAAAAATAAGGGTGATTTGACAGCCATTATAATGACCAAAAGCAGCCAAATATATAAGCATAGATCCTATATAACTCCATCTATGTGAAGTTCTGGAACAGCAAAACTAATCCATTTTTTTAAATTTTTATTTATTTATGATAGTCACAGAGAGAGAGAGAGGCGCAGAGACACAGGCAGAGGGAGAAGCAGGCTCCATGCACCGGGAGCCCGATGTGGGATTCCATCCCGGGTCTCCAGGATCGCGCCCTGGGCCAAAGGCAGGCGCCAAACCACTGCGCCACCCAGGGATCCCCTAATCTATTTTTTAAAGATTTTATTTATTTATTCATGACAGACACAAAGAGAGAGCAGAGACATAGGTAGAGGGAGAAGCAGGCTCCATGCAGGGAACCTGACGGGGGACTCAATTCCGGACTCCAGGATCACACCCCGGGCTGAAGGTGGCGCTAAACCGCTCAGCCACCGGGGCTGCCCGCAAAACTAATCTATATTTATTGATATCCAAATACTCATTTTCTGAGCTCAAGGACACTAACTAGAAAGGGACTTGAGAAAATTATCAGTAGTGTTAAAAATGTTTTATTATTTTGACTGGATGATAATTACACAGGTATATACATTTGTAAAACCTCATACAAATGTATAATTGAAATCTAGTTTTATGTGCTAGTAAATTGTACTCAGTATGTACATTTCTTTTAAAACTCCAACATCATGGGATGCATTGGTGGCTCAGCGGCTGAGCTTCTACCTTTGGCTCAGGGCATGATCCT